>NW_028118452.1:0-101000 GCF_965113295.1 Leuciscus leuciscus
CTTCCTTATTATTATTATTTTGGACCTCTCATTGCATGCTTATTTGAATTTTAATTTAAACAAGTTTGCATTTTTCAAATTGTGTCTATTCAACCAGGTGGACCACTGAGAGGAAACACGGCCCTCACCCTTGTGGCACAAACCCACTGCCGGGGCCTTTCCCTCTGCCTGCGTCTCAAACCTGTGTTGTTTATTCAAATTTTATTTCATTGATAATTATTTTTCTCTTCCCTCTTTCTCCAGTCTCTCCAAGGGGGGGGGGGGGGGGGTGGGTTATTCTGATAATTACAACCAATTATCGTAATTTCCTTTTTGTTGTATCATTATTTTGGTAAAGCCTTTGCCTCTGACTCCTGCATACATATTTACTCAATTTGATGAAACCAGAAAGCCTTAATTTACTTTAAGTCTAACATTTTAATCCCTCATTGTGTATCTATTGGCAGGACTCAGTCAGTGCACTGTGGTGATCCGAAAGTCATCCCTGGTGGTTTCCAGTGGGCGGGGATCATCTGTCCGGCGTTACTGACACTGCGCTCTGTCTGGTGTTGGAACCGTCGGAGGGTCTGACCGCGCCCGCTGGTTTCCGCCTGGATGACCTCTATTCACCCCAGGTAAACTAAAATTTGATAGAACCCATCCACTTATTAGGAACCACAGAATACTAGCTATTCCTTCGGGTGTATTTTAAGTGCTTGGACTCACCTTTCTCTCTCTAAGACACACCTTCTTTCGAGGTCCTGTCCCGATAACCCACGCATCTCCTGGCCCGATCAGGAACTCTCGCAGTGCTAATAAGGCTTAGGCCTCTTTATTTTATTTTATTTTATCTTATTTGATTTATTTTCCTTAAATAACGCTCCCCGTGTTATTGTTTGTGACATTTCATTGCAGACCAATGCACTTCCTTGTGTTGTGTTTCCCTCTGATCTTCCCTACCTTCAACCTTGTCTCTTTCTCCACTCTGTTGTGATTTGTTTCTTTCATTTCACTTAGACACCGAACCTAAGAGAGACCCCAGGAAAAGCTGAATAATAGAGTGACGATCAAAGCAGGCGTCGCTAGACGACCCCCCCCCAGGCTACCGCCTGTCCAAATTTCTATTGTGGGTTTCATCCATACCCACGAAATTGGCTCAGCTAACTGTCGGCATCAGTTAGCCCCGAAATTCTCATAAACGGCATAGCCCGTATGAGTATAGCTCATTAACCCTAAAACAAACTTGCATTGTGTCTCTTTTTGTGTGTGCTGTGCTTCTCTCACCACAGTAAGCAGAGATGTCGAGCTAACCCAGAAGTACGACCACGAGCAGCTGGCCAAAATCTTCGGAAAATCGCACTCAACCTCGTCACCAAGGCCTGGGCCAGCGAAAGGCTCAGCCTCGATATGGAACAGAAGGCAGCCGCACTACAGCTCCAGGCCACAGAAGCCCGGAAGGACCGAGCCCACACACAGAGTCGGCTAGACCAGCTAATCTTCCTGACCGAGGAAGAGGACGAGACGGACACAACGCTACAACAGGAAGTTGAAAGACTTCAAAGAGCCCTGGACGATCTTCGTCTGCACACAGATCAAAGACAGCAGTCGGAGGAAAACACCCGGAAGGAACTCAACGAAAGGCTCCAACGGGCTGAAGCTCTCCTTGAGAGAGCAGAGACTAAAATCCATCAGCTCATTCAGCAGAGACACGATCTCGAAGACGAACTAGACATGGTTCGCAGAGAACTGAGACATGCTTACAGTTTCAACCGCGACCGGGAAGGGGAAGAACATCTCACACCATTTCCCCCTTCCAGCGAGTCTGCGCCTTTCAGCCACACACCCAGAGCTGGAAAGGGGGGCGAAAGCCCACTGCACAACACCACGCCTGTCAGCCAAACACCAAGAGCTGTAAAGGGTCAGAATCCTCTCCAGACGGATTGGGCCCCCAGCAACAGCTCTCGTCCAACAAACCTCAACAAGATGGCCAGAAACATTCCTACGTTTGCCGGAGACTGCAGTGTTCATGCGTACCTTCAAGACATTGACTTTCACCTGCAAACTGTCGCCAACGCGACAGCTTGGGACAAATTGTACCTGGTAAGAATCACCTCAAGCAGAGAGGTGCGTAGTTTTCTGGATCGCCAACCACAGCCTGTCAAAGCAGATTACAAGCAACTGCGACAAGCGTTGATCCGCGAATTCTCTGACCCAGAATCAGACCAAGGGTTTATCACGGCCCTCGACGTGAAACAGGCCCGACTTGAACACCCACACTCCTATTATGACCGACTCCGACAAACGTTCTTCGGAGCAACCAACACACCAGATATGGAAGAAGATATAACCTTTAGAACTTTGTTTCTGCGGAACCTGCATAGCACCGTGAGTAAACATCTCGGCGTGCTCGTCTGCCCACGAACCATGTCTACTCGAGAACTCAGAGACTTAGCCCACAAGGCTTACACCAAGCAAAGGGCCATGGATGAAAAGACGGTAAAGACACACACAATTCACTCCGTCTCTGAGCACCGCTCAGAACCAGACAGCAGGTGGCGGCACGACTGTGACGGTGCCCGTCCAAAGCGTCGGACCGACCGCTCAGAAAGATTCTGGAACCAGCATCACCCGCCGTCCAGAACTCCAAGCCCAGACCGTCGAACCTGTAACCACTCTCTCCAGAACACTGGTGAGGCAGAGTCTTCTTACATCACAGATGAAGACAGTGCAGCCACGTCTGACACAGACACAGAAAACGAACACTGACACCTACTGCTTCAAGGTCCTGACTGACCTGCAGTTGAGTAACCAAACCAATGTCTGCGCCACATACAGACAACCCATCCACCCACCCTAACCATTGCAGTGATTACACAGCACAAACGAACTTTACCAACTACACTGCACGCCTCAGAGCCGCTAAAACGCTACCTCCGCTGTGTACAAAGAAAGTCATGCGGGCCTCTGATGAACAGACTTTTCCTATGCCACCACTTACCCCTCCACCACCCTCACAGGCCATCCGAGCTCACTGACAACCAGTGCCTCAGACAGCTGTCTGCCACCACGCACATGTTGCGTTCACAAGACTTCAATACGCATTGTGCACCTGTTGCCATCACAGCGCCACAGCTCGTAAAGCCACAAAGCACAAGGGGGGGGGCCAGGCGTAACAATGACGCCACATGTGCCAAAAAGCCATGCATGGGACATCAAAGCATGTGGCATACCAACCTCAGCGAACCAAAAAGACTGTCCTAAACCAACTAAGGACCTCCATCGCTGGAAAAAATTTTTTTTCTCCTTCTCTCTCTCTCTCTCCCTATCGCCTCTAACAGGATGCAGGCCGCAGTGGTTCGCGAGAAAGCAGCCACACTCACCAGGTCTGGCATCCGACATCGCATGGAGAGAGAACACCCCCGACTCCTGACTGCCAAGGCAGGACTCACACTCAGAGAAGTCTAGCACGGTGATGTGCATCTCCACGGTCACCGACAACGCCCTGACACTCGTTGTGCCTATTTGTTGTTCAACGAATTCCATCCCGAATTTCGTTTAACAAAAAGGGGGAATGTAGCCACAACGACATCTGCTTCTCGCGTTAAGTGATCATATGGGAAGACACATCGTCTTGTGTCCGTACTGGTTAATAATTGCCCCACGAGGAGCAATTTGCCAGCGCCAGTTCGGCTGGCCTCGTGACATTCCAGAAGACACACACACACACACACACACACACACACACACACACACTCGTGGACTTTCAACCAGAAACCCACCACGAGATGCAACTGAAGCACATTTCCATATATGGACTTCCACATAGTAAAATTTCATTTTACCATTCATTACAAATTTATAATAGAGGTGTGGTTTGCTAGAGTAAAATCTTTAATTCCGAAGATTCATTGAAAGGAAATCACTCCATAGTGTCTTGTAACTCGAACCTGGTCATAAACTTTTATGGCTCCAAAGCTGCAGCTCATCTAGCTCCTTTGCAAGCCAACATTCCAACACCTTAACACACATGGAACATTTCAGAGAAAACTCTTCAAATGTTTGATATGTATTCCTGTGTTTCTCAAGTGTCTTCACATGCCATAACGGAAATACTGACCATTTTATTGTGTGTTTAAGCAAGCTTTATTTGTGTGTAATGATGCATATGAACATAATGTTATGTGTGTCCAATATCTACCTGTAATTCTTGGTATCTGTCTGACCGCCCTGTTTTAATTCAACCAGTCCCACACATAGTATTACAGTAAGATGTATTGTTCCAGGTGTACAATCTTAAGAAGAAATATGAATTCTTTCTCTCATAAGACATATGGTGAAAGTAGGCGTTTTCTTCTTCACACAAAGAGAATTTTCCCGCTTCAGAAAAGACAATCTGATTCGCTGTCGTTCCAAGAGAAGGCGTAAACAGATGTTTGTTAAAAGGCAGAAACCCCCTCATCTCGCTCTCTTCTCTTCTCTCCTCTCTTCCAACTCAACTCATCCAACTTCTCTGGACCCTCTTCCTCGGCGCAGCGTTTCTCCAAGGAACATCTGAAGGAGGCCCTGGCCTTCTCCTCGGACCAACACATGTTCGAGTCGTAGCTCCCGTTCGTTGCAACTAAGATTTCCAGCCTCTCCCATCCCGGGAGACGAATCTGAACTTTTCCGGTAACGTTAAATTCAAGTGAGCCTTTACATCGTTTTTCGAAACGACCCAGAAGAAGAAGCTAGACGCAAACCAGCCGGACACGCGCACGCGCGTCCCCTTTTCAGCATCACACTGAAAGAGTACCACATCTCGCAAGTATATTGATTCCTATAAAAGCTGTTCCAGGTGTCTAGGTCTTAGGTCTGTGGTTTAAGTTACCCTCTATTTTCTTTCTTTCTTTCTTTCTTTCATGTCATTCATTCCGATCACGTCATGCTATGTTTTATGTTTTTGTTCGGTTAAATGTGTGTCTGTTTTCTCGTTTGCATTTTACGTACGTTTATATTTGTAGCTTATAATCTCTAGCGTGTGCCATTTTATTAATAAACCCATTTATACTTTTAACTGGCTCTGTGTTTGAAAACCCACTTTTTATAAAGTCAATGAAACAAAAGATCTATAAAGCTACAGGCTCTATAATATTAGACTACATTCAGTAGTTTTAATTAATAAACTCAATAAAGTTTAATGTTCTTGGCCAGAACCTAAACTTTAGTGGAGTTTGTGAATACCCCTTCTTAACTGTACTGACCTTACATCTACTCGCTGGCCGAGTTAAAGGTTGGTCAGACCAGTTACAGAACGAGGCATTTCCTATAATAAAAAAATAAATAAATGTACATGCGACTTATGAATTATGACCATGAGTCAGAGATATTAATATCCCAAGATTCCCCATATTCTTGAGCTAATTCATATTTACCCAGATGCATATTCGTTACACCTATCAGAGTATGACACCGATTGGCCCATAGGTGGCGCTACAGCAACCAAAAGTTCAAAATTGCTCATAACTCTTAGACCGTTTGTCCCAGGATCAAGTGTCTTATATCGTTGGAATCCTTGGCTCAAGGCGGACAAAATGGCTATCTCCGATTTGGATGTAGGCATGGAAAATTTTCTGCTATGTCGAATTTTGTCCAAAACCGACTTTTGCAAACTAGTCCCTGGTTTTTCGCCCGATCGGAACCAAACCAGTCTAGGACAATTTTCTGGACTCTGTAGATCAATAATTATTGGAAAAAAAGTTGAACTTTGGCATTTGGGTGGCTGTAACAGGGTCATTTAGAAAAGGGGGCGTCGCAAGATACACTCAAAAGCCTATAAATCCCAAAGGAAAACTCAGAACTTCACAAAAATTTATGAGCATATGTGTCAGAACATGGTGAGGAAGCATGCAGAGATTCATGGAGATCGGACCATAGGTGGCGCTATAACTGGCAAAAAGCCTTCATCCTTATTAGGGGTTCAAGGATGAAATGCTGAAACCCTATTGTAATTGTAAGGATTTGTAAAACGCATCGTGCAGGACAAACCGTAAGGCCTAGAGACTTGAAACCTGGCCAAGATGGTAGGCCTCAACTTGGGGACAACCTATCAGAGTATGACACCGATTGGCCATTAGGTGGCGCTACAGCAACCAAAAGTTTAAAAAATGCTCATAACTCTTAGACCGTTTGTCCCAGGATCAAGTGTCTTATAGCGTTGGAATCCTTGGCTCAAGTCGGACAAAATGGCTATCTCCGATTTGGATGTAGGCAGGGAAAATTTTCTGCTATGTCGAATTTTGTCCAAAACCTACTTTTGCGAACTAGTCCCTGGTTTTTTCGCCCGATCGGAACCAAACCAGTCTAGGACAATTCTCTGGACTCTCTAGATCAATAATTATTGGAAAAAAAAGTTGAACTTTGGCATTTGGGTGGCTGTAACAGGGTCATTTAGAAAAGGGGGCGTGGCAAGATACACTCAAAAGCCTATAAATCCCAAAGGAAAACTAAGAACTACACAAAAATTGATGAGCATATGGGTCAGAACATGGCGAGGAAGCATGCAGAGTTTCATGGAGATCGGACCATAGGTGGCGCTATAACTGGCAAAAAGCCTTCATCCTTATTAGGGGTTCAAGCATGAAATGCTGAAACCCTATTGTAATTGTAAGGATTTGTAAAACGCATCGCAACCTATCAGAGTATGACACCGATTGGCCCATAGGTGGCGCTACAGCAACCAAAAGTTCAAAATTGCTCATAACTCTTAGACCGTTTGTCCCAGGATCAAGTGTCTTATATCGTTGGAATCCTTGGCTCAAGGCGGACAAAATGGCTATCTCCGATTTGGATGTAGGCATGGAAAATTTTCTGCTATGTCGAATTTTGTCCAAAACCGACTTTTGCAAACTAGTCCCTGGTTTTTCGCCCGATCGGAACCAAACCAGTCTAGGACAATTTTCTGGACTCTGTAGATCAATAATTATTGGAAAAAAAGTTGAACTTTGGCATTTGGGTGGCTGTAACAGGGTCATTTAGAAAAGGGGGCGTCGCAAGATACACTCAAAAGCCTATAAATCCCAAAGGAAAACTCAGAACTTCACAAAAATTTATGAGCATATGTGTCAGAACATGGTGAGGAAGCATGCAGAGATTCATGGAGATCGGACCATAGGTGGCGCTATAACTGGCAAAAAGCCTTCATCCTTATTAGGGGTTCAAGGATGAAATGCTGAAACCCTATTGTAATTGTAAGGATTTGTAAAACGCATCGTGCAGGACAAACCGTAAGGCCTAGAGACTTGAAACCTGGCCAAGATGGTAGGCCTCAACTTGGGGACAACCTATCAGAGTATGACACCGATTGGCCATTAGGTGGCGCTACAGCAACCAAAAGTTAAAAAAATGCTCATAACTCTTAGACCGTTTGTCCCAGGATCAAGTGTCTTATAGCGTTGGAATCCTTGGCTCAAGGCGGACAAAATGGCTATCTCCGATTTGGATGTAGGCAGGGAAAATTTTCTGCTATGTCGAATTTTGTCCAAAACCTACTTTTGCGAACTAGTCCCTGGTTTTTTCGCCCGATCGGAACCAAACCAGTCTAGGACAATTCTCTGGACTCTCTAGATCAATAATTATTGGAAAAAAAAGTTGAACTTTGGCATTTGGGTGGCTGTAACAGGGTCATTTAGAAAAGGGGGCGTGGCAAGATACACTCAAAAGCCTATAAATCCCAAAGGAAAACTAAGAACTACACAAAAATTGATGAGCATATGGGTCAGAACATGATGAGGAAGCATGCAGAGTTTCATGGAGATCGGACCATAGGTGGCGCTATAACTGGAAAAAAGCCTTCATCCTTTTTAGGGGTTCAAGCATGAAATGCTGAAACCCTATTGTAATTGTAAGGATTCGTAAAACGCATCGTGCAGGACAAACCGTAAGGCCTAGAGACTTGAAACCTGGCCAAGATGGTAGGCCTCAATTTGGGGACAACCTATCAGAGTATGACACCGATTGGCCCATAGGTGGCGCTACAGCAACCAAAAGTTCAAAAATTCTCATAACTCTTATGCTGCGTTCACACCGGACGCGAATAGCGCGTCAAATTCGCGCCTGCCGCGTCTAGTTTGACGCTTGACCACTCTGTGTTAATTCGCGCGCGCGTAAAAACAAAAGTTTGAAGCGAAATTTACGCGCGTCAGAGGTGAAAGTTTTGGCGGCCATCTTTTTTAGATGTTTATCGAGCATTAGCGTTAGCATTAATCGAGAGAGTCACCGCTCGTATATGCTCTGGAGAGCAGAAACAGCTGCGTAGGGGACATCGTCGCTGTACTCGGGTCCACCAGACCCTCCGGAGGGTTTCAGGAGTTTCACAATTTGCTCCAGGAGCTAGGTTTGGTGGACCTAACGGTGAGGACGCTGACGAGGACAGCGTAGGCCGTATAAGGCCTCGGCCTCGAGTGGTCGCTGCCTGTCGAGCCCGCGCTCTACAGCCCGGCCCGCACCCACCTAATCTGTCATTTATTTTTGTTTTGATAATAAATGGAGTCAGCCTCCAAAAGTGAAACCTGTCCTGTGATTTTTGTTTTTATACACTAAATTGTGTTTGTTGTCTTTACATTAGAATAATTATGTTTCATATAATCTAGAATAGATATGGAATAAATAGCATTCAATACAAAATGAGTATCTCTCATATATTGAAATCGAGTTTTTATGTGAAAGATTTGCTTTGTTGTGCATTTTAGTCATATTACAAAATAATTTATTGAGGCCAAACATAAAATAACATTATAAACTGTCACTTCACCACGTGACAGCAGCAAGCAGGCTCCTGATATGTTAACGCGGCGCGAATTGACGCAGAAGTTCAGATTTTTCAACTCGGGCGGCAGACGCGAATTCGCATCAAACCCGTGAATGCACAAATAGCACTAATAAAATCATTCGCGCGGAACGCGCTTAACGCGCCAGACGCTCAATTCGCGCGAACTTGACGCGCGAATGAGGCGTATTCGCGTCTACCGCGCCGCGCTCTACGCCTCATTCGCGCCGCAGGAATTTTTTACGCGCGTAACGCGTCTTTGCATTGACTTAACATTGAAATCACTCGCGCCTGACGCACTATTCGCGTCCGGTGTGAACGCACCATTAGACCGTTTGTCCCAGGATCAAGTATCTTATATCGTTGGAATCCTTGGCTCAAGGCGGACAAAATGGCTATCTCCGATTTGGATGTAGGCAGGGAAAATTTTCTGCTATGTCGAATTTTGTCCAAAACCTACTTTTGCAAACTAGTCCCTGGTTTTTCGCCTGATCGGAACCAAACCAGTCTAGGACAATTCTCTGGACTCTCTAGATCAGGGGTGCCCAACCCTGCTCTAGATCAATAATTATTGAAAAAAAAAGTTGAACTTTGGCATTTGGGTGGCTGTAACAGGGTCATTTAGAAAAGGGGGCGTGGCAAGATACACTCAAAAGCCTATAAATCCCAGAAGGAAAACTCAGAACTTCACAAAAATTGATGAGCATATGGGTCAGTACATGATGAGGAAGCATGCAGAGTTTCATGGAGATCGGACCATAGGTGGCGCTATAACTGGCAAAAAGCCTTCATCCTTATTAGGGGTTCAAGCATGAAATGCTGAAACCCTATTGTAATTGTAAGGATTTGTAAAACGCATCGTGCAGGACAAACCGTAAGGCCTAGAGACTTGAAACCTGGTCAAGATGGTAGGCCTCAATTTGGGGACAACCTATCAGAGTATGACACTGATTGGCCCATAGGTGGCGCTACAGCTACCAAAAGTTCAAAAAATGATCATAACTCTTAGACCGTTTGTCCCAGGATCAAGTGTCTTATATCGTTGGAATCCTTGGCTCAAGGCGGACAAAATGGCTATCTCCGATTTGGATGTAGGCAGGGAAAATCTTCTGCTATGTCGAATTTTGTCCAAAACCTACTTTTGCGAACTAGTCCCGGGTTTTTTCGCCCGATCGGAACCAAACAAGTCTAGGACAATTCTCTGGACTCTCTAGATCAATAATTATTGAAAAAAAAAGTTGAACTTTGGCATTTGGGTGGCTGTAACAGGGTCATTTAGAAAAGGGGGCGTGGCAAGATACACTCAAAAGCCTATAAATCCCAAAGGAAAACTCAGAACTTCACAAAAATTGATGAGCATATGGGTCAGAACATGGTGAGGAAGCATGCAGAGTTTCATGGAGATCGGACCATAGGTGGCGCTATAACTGGCAAAAAGCCTTCATCCTTTTTAGGGGTTCAAGCATGAAATGCTGAAACCCTATTGTAATTGTAAGGATTCGTAAAACGCATCGTGCAGAACAAACCGTAAGGCCTAGAGACTTGAAACCTGGCCAAGATGGTAGGCCTCAATTTGGGGACAACCTATCAGAGTATGACACCGATTGGCCCATAGGTGGCGCTACAGCAACCAAAAGTTCAAAATTGCTCATAACTCTTAGACCGTTTGTCCTAGGATCAGGTGTCTTATATCGTTGGAATCCTTGGCTCAAGGCGGACAAAATGGCTATCTCCGATTTGGATGTAGGCATGGAACATTTTCTGCTATGTCGAATTTTGTCCAAAACCTACTTTTGCGAACTAGTCCCTGGTTTTTTCGCCCGATCGGAACCAAACCAGTCTAGGACAATTTTCTGGACTCTCTAGATCAATAATTATTGAAAAAAAAGTTGAACTTTGGCATTTGGGTGGCTGTAACAGGGTCATTTAGAAAAGGGGGCGTGGCAAGATACACTCAAAAGCCTATAAATCCCAAAGGAAAACTCAGAACTTCACAAAAATTGATGAGCATATGTGTCAGAACATGGTGAGGAAGCATGCAGAGTTTCATGGAGATCGGACCATAGGTGGCGCTATAACTGGCAAAAAGCCTTCATCCTTATTAGGGGTTCAAGCATGAAATGCTGAAACCCTATTGTAATTGTAAGGATTTGTAAAACGCATCGCAACCTATCAGAGTATGACACCGATTGGCCCATAGGTGGCGCTACAGCAACCAAAAGTTCAAAATTGCTCATAACTCTTAGACCGTTTGTCCCAGGATCAAGTGTCTTATATCGTTGGAATCCTTGGCTCAAGGCGGACAAAATGACTATCTCCGATTTGGATGTACGCATGGAAAATTTTCTGCTATGTCGAATTTTGTCCAAAACCGACTTTTGCAAACTAGTCCCTGGTTTTTCGCCCGATCGGAACCAAACCAGTCTAGGACAATTTTCTGGACTCTGTAGATCAATAATTATTGAAAAAAAAAGTTGAACTTTGGCATTTGGGTGGCTGTAACAGGGTCATTTAGAAAAGGGGGCGTGGCAAGATACACTCAAAAGCCTATAAATCCCAAAGGAAAACTCAGATCTTCACAAAAATTGATGAGCATATGTGTCAGAACATGGTGAGGAAGCATGCAGAGTTTCATGAAGATCGGACTATAGGTGGCGCTATAACTGGCAAAAAGCCTTCATCCTTATTAGGGGTTCAAGCATGAAATGCTGAAACCCTATTGTAATTGTAAGGATTTGTAAAACGCATCGCAACCTATCAGAGTATGACACCGATTGGCCCATAGGTGGCGCTACAGCAACCAAAAGTTCAAAATTGCTCATAACTCTTAGACCGTTTGTCCCAGGATCAAGTGTCTTATATCGTTGGAATCCTTGGCTCAAGGCGGACAAAATGGCTATCTCCGATTTGGATGTAGGCATGGAAAATTTTCTGCTATGTCGAATTTTGTCCAAAACCGACTTTTGCAAACTAGTCCCTGGTTTTTCGCCCGATCGGAACCAAACCAGTCTAGGACAATTTTCTGGACTCTGTAGATCAATAATTATTGAAAAAAAAAGTTGAACTTTGGCATTTGGGTGGCTGTAACAGGGTCATTTAGAAAAGGGGGCGTGGCAAGATACACTCAAAAGCCTATAAATCCCAAAGGAAAACTCAGAACTTCACAAAAATTGATGAGCATATGGGTCAGAACATGGTGAGGAAGCATGCAGAGTTTCATGGAGATCGGACCATAGGTGGCGCTATAACTGGCAAAAAGCCTTCATCCTTTTTAGGGGTTCAAGCATGAAATGCTGAAACCCTATTGTAATTGTAAGGATTCGTAAAACGCATCGTGCAGGACAAACCGTAAGGCCTAGACACTTGAAACCTGGCCAAGATGGTAGGCCTCAATTTGGGGACAACCTATCAGAGTATGACACCGATTGGCCCATAGGTGGCGCTACAGCAACCAAAAGTTCAAAAATTCTCATAACTCTTAGACCGTTTGTCCCAGGATCAAGTGTCTTATATCGTTGGAATCCTTGGCTCAAGGCGGACAAAATGGCTATCTCCGATTTGGATGTAGGCAGGGAACATTTTCTGCTATGTCGAATTTTGTCCAAAACCTACTTTTGCAAACTAGTCCCTGGTTTTTCGCCTGATCGGAACCAAACCAGTCTAGGACAATTCTCTGGACTCTCTAGATCAATAATTATTGAAAAAAAAAGTTGAACTTTGGCATTTGGGTGGCTGTAACAGGGTCATTTAGAAAAGGGGGCGTGGCAAGATACACTCAAAAGCCTATAAATCCCAAAGGAAAACTCAGAACTTCACAAAAATTGATGAGCATATGGGTCAGAACATGGTGAGGAAGCATGCAGAGTTTCATGGAGATCGGACCATAGGTGGCGCTATAACTGGCAAAAAGCCTTCATCCTTTTTAGGGGTTCAAGCATGAAATGCTGAAACCCTATTGTAATTGTAAGGATTCGTAAAACGCATCGTGCAGAACAAACCGTAAGGCCTAGAGACTTGAAACCTGGCCAAGATGGTAGGCCTCAATTTGGGGACAACCTATCAGAGTATGACACCGATTGGCCCATAGGTGGCGCTACAGCAACCAAAAGTTCAAAATTGCTCATAACTCTTAGACCGTTTGTCCTAGGATCAGGTGTCTTATATCGTTGGAATCCTTGGCTCAAGGCGGACAAAATGGCTATCTCCGATTTGGATGTAGGCATGGAACATTTTCTGCTATGTCGAATTTTGTCCAAAACCTACTTTTGCGAACTAGTCCCTGGTTTTTTCGCCCGATCGGAACCAAACCAGTCTAGGACAATTTTCTGGACTCTCTAGATCAATAATTATTGAAAAAAAAGTTGAACTTTGGCATTTGGGTGGCTGTAACAGGGTCATTTAGAAAAGGGGGCGTGGCAAGATACACTCAAAAGCCTATAAATCCCAAAGGAAAACTCAGAACTTCACAAAAATTGATGAGCATATGTGTCAGAACATGGTGAGGAAGCATGCAGAGTTTCATGGAGATCGGACCATAGGTGGCGCTATAACTGGCAAAAAGCCTTCATCCTTATTAGGGGTTCAAGCATGAAATGCTGAAACCCTATTGTAATTGTAAGGATTTGTAAAACGCATCGCAACCTATCAGAGTATGACACCGATTGGCCCATAGGTGGCGCTACAGCAACCAAAAGTTCAAAATTGCTCATAACTCTTAGACCGTTTGTCCCAGGATCAAGTGTCTTATATCGTTGGAATCCTTGGCTCAAGGCGGACAAAATGACTATCTCCGATTTGGATGTACGCATGGAAAATTTTCTGCTATGTCGAATTTTGTCCAAAACCGACTTTTGCAAACTAGTCCCTGGTTTTTCGCCCGATCGGAACCAAACCAGTCTAGGACAATTTTCTGGACTCTGTAGATCAATAATTATTGAAAAAAAAAGTTGAACTTTGGCATTTGGGTGGCTGTAACAGGGTCATTTAGAAAAGGGGGCGTGGCAAGATACACTCAAAAGCCTATAAATCCCAAAGGAAAACTCAGATCTTCACAAAAATTGATGAGCATATGTGTCAGAACATGGTGAGGAAGCATGCAGAGTTTCATGAAGATCGGACTATAGGTGGCGCTATAACTGGCAAAAAGCCTTCATCCTTATTAGGGGTTCAAGCATGAAATGCTGAAACCCTATTGTAATTGTAAGGATTTGTAAAACGCATCGCAACCTATCAGAGTATGACACCGATTGGCCCATAGGTGGCGCTACAGCAACCAAAAGTTCAAAATTGCTCATAACTCTTAGACCGTTTGTCCCAGGATCAAGTGTCTTATATCGTTGGAATCCTTGGCTCAAGGCGGACAAAATGGCTATCTCCGATTTGGATGTAGGCATGGAAAATTTTCTGCTATGTCGAATTTTGTCCAAAACCGACTTTTGCAAACTAGTCCCTGGTTTTTCGCCCGATCGGAACCAAACCAGTCTAGGACAATTTTCTGGACTCTGTAGATCAATAATTATTGAAAAAAAAAGTTGAACTTTGGCATTTGGGTGGCTGTAACAGGGTCATTTAGAAAAGGGGGCGTGGCAAGATACACTCAAAAGCCTATAAATCCCAAAGGAAAACTCAGAACTTCACAAAAATTGATGAGCATATGGGTCAGAACATGGTGAGGAAGCATGCAGAGTTTCATGGAGATCGGACCATAGGTGGCGCTATAACTGGCAAAAAGCCTTCATCCTTTTTAGGGGTTCAAGCATGAAATGCTGAAACCCTATTGTAATTGTAAGGATTCGTAAAACGCATCGTGCAGGACAAACCGTAAGGCCTAGACACTTGAAACCTGGCCAAGATGGTAGGCCTCAATTTGGGGACAACCTATCAGAGTATGACACCGATTGGCCCATAGGTGGCGCTACAGCAACCAAAAGTTCAAAAATTCTCATAACTCTTAGACCGTTTGTCCCAGGATCAAGTGTCTTATATCGTTGGAATCCTTGGCTCAAGGCGGACAAAATGGCTATCTCCGATTTGGATGTAGGCAGGGAACATTTTCTGCTATGTCGAATTTTGTCCAAAACCTACTTTTGCAAACTAGTCCCTGTTTTTTTCGCCCGATCGGAACCAAACCAGTCTAGGACAATTCTCTGGACTCTCTAGATCAATAATTATTGGAAAAAAAAGTTGAACTTTGGCATTTGGGTGGCTGTAACAGGGTCATTTAGAAAAGGGGGCGTGGCAAGATACACTCAAAAGCCTATAAATCCCAAAGGAAAACTCAGAACTTCACAAAAATTGATGAGCATATGTGTCAGTACATGGTGAGGAAGCATGCAGAGTTTCATGGAGATCGGACCATAGGTGGCGCTATAACTGGCAAAAAGCCTTCATCCTTATTAGGGGTTCAAGCATGAAATGCTGAAACCCTATTGTAATTGTAAGGATTTGTAAAACGCATCGTGCAGGACAAACCGTAAGGCCTAGAGACTTTAAACCTTGCCAAGATGGTAGGCCTCAACTTGGGGACAACCTATCAGAGTATGACACCGATTGGCCATTAGGTGGCGCTACAGCAACCAAAAGTTTAAAAAATGCTCATAACTCTTAGACCGTTTGTCCCAGGATCAAGTGTCTTATATCGTTGGAATCCTTGGCTCAAGGCGGACAAAATGGCTATCTCCGATTTGGATGTAGGCAGGGAAAATTTTCTGCTATGTCGAATTTTGTCCAAAACCTACTTTTGCGAACTAGTCCCTTGTTTTTTCGCCCGATCGGAACCAAACCAGTCTAGGACAATTCTCTGGACTCTCTAGATCAATAATTATTGAAAAAAAAAGTTGAACTTTGGCATTTGGGTGGCTGTAACAGGGTCATTTAGAAAAGGGGGCGTGGCAAGATACACTCAAAAGCCTATAAATCCCAAAGGAAAACTCAGAACTTCACAAAAATTGATGAGCATATGTGTCAGAACATGGTGAGGAAGCATGCAGAGTTTCATGGAAATCGGACCATAGGTGGCGCTATAACTGGCAAAAAGCCTTCATCCTTATTAGGGGTTCAAGCATGAAATGCTGAAACCCTATTGTAATTGTAAGGATTTGTAAAACGCATCGTGCAGGACAAACCGTAAGGCCTAGAGACTTTAAACCTTGCCAAGATGGTAGGCCTCAACTTGGGGACAACCTATCAGAGTATGACACCGATTGGCCATTAGGTGGCGCTACAGCAACCAAAAGTTTAAAAAATGCTCATAACTCTTAGACCGTTTGTCCCAGGATCAAGTGTCTTATATCGTTGGAATCCTTGGCTCAAGGCGGACAAAATGGCTATCTCCGATTTGGATGTAGGCAGGGAAAATTTTCTGCTATGTCGAATTTTGTCCAAAACCTACTTTTGCGAACTAGTCCCTTGTTTTTTCGCCCGATCTGAACCAAACCAGTCTAGGACAATTCTCTGGACTCTCTAGATCAATAATTATTGAAAAAAAAAGTTGAACTTTGGCATTTGGGTGGCTGTAACAGGGTCATTTAGAAAAGGGGGCGTGGCAAGATACACTCAAAAGCCTATAAATCCCAAAGGAAAACTAAGAACTACACAAAAATTGATGAGCATATGGGTCAGAACATGATGAGGAAGCATACAGAGTTTCATGGAGATCGGACCATAGGTGGCGCTATAACTGGAAAAAAGCCTTCATCCTTTTTAAGGGTTCAAGCATGAAATGCTGAAACCCTATTGTAATTGTAAGGATTCGTAAAACGCATCGTGCAGGACAAACCGTAAGGCCTAGAGACTTGAAACCTGGCCAAGATGGTAGGCCTCAATTTGGGGACAACCTATCAGAGTATGACACCGATTGGCCCATAGGTGGCGCTACAGCAACCAAAAGTTCAAAAATTCTCATAACTCTTAGACCGTTTGTCCCAGGATCAAGTGTCTCATATCGTTGGAATCCTTGGCTCAAGGCGGACAACATGGCTATCTCCGATTTGGAGGTAGGCAATGAAAATTTTCTGCTATGTCGAATTTTGTCCAAAACCTACTTTTGCGAACTAGTCCCTGTTTTTTTCGCCCGATCGGAACCAAACCAGTCTAGGACAATTCTCTGGACTCTCTAGATCAATAATTATTGGAAAAAAAAGTTGAACTTTGGCATTTGGGTGGCTGTAACAGGGTCATTTAGAAAAGGGGGCGTGGCAAGATACACTCAAAAGCCTATAAATCCCAAAGGAAAACTCAGAACTTCACAAAAATTGATGAGCATATGTGTCAGTACATGGTGAGGAAGCATGCAGAGTTTCATGGAGATCGGACCATAGGTGGCGCTATAACTGGCAAAAAGCCTTCATCCTTATTAGGGGTTCAAGCATGAAATGCTGAAACCCTATTGTAATTGTAAGGATTTGTAAAACGCATCGTGCAGGACAAACCGTAAGGCCTAGAGACTTTAAACCTTGCCAAGATGGTAGGCCTCAACTTGGGGACAACCTATCAGAGTATGACACCGATTGGCCATTAGGTGGCGCTACAGCAACCAAAAGTTTAAAAAATGCTCATAACTCTTAGACCGTTTGTCCCAGGATCAAGTGTCTTATATCGTTGGAATCCTTGGCTCAAGGCGGACAAAATGGCTATCTCCGATTTGGATGTAGGCAGGGAAAATTTTCTGCTATGTCGAATTTTGTCCAAAACCTACTTTTGCGAACTAGTCCCTTGTTTTTTCGCCCGATCGGAACCAAACCAGTCTAGGACAATTCTCTGGACTCTCTAGATCAATAATTATTGAAAAAAAAAGTTGAACTTTGGCATTTGGGTGGCTGTAACAGGGTCATTTAGAAAAGGGGGCGTGGCAAGATACACTCAAAAGCCTATAAATCCCAAAGGAAAACTCAGAACTTCACAAAAATTGATGAGCATATGTGTCAGAACATGGTGAGGAAGCATGCAGAGTTTCATGGAAATCGGACCATAGGTGGCGCTATAACTGGCAAAAAGCCTTCATCCTTATTAGGGGTTCAAGCATGAAATGCTGAAACCCTATTGTAATTGTAAGGATTTGTAAAACGCATCGTGCAGGACAAACCGTAAGGCCTAGAGACTTGAAACCTGGCCAAGATGGTAGGCCTCAACTTGGGGACAACCTATCAGAGTATGACACCGATTGGCCATTAGGTGGCGCTACAGCAACCAAAAGTTTAAAAAATGCTCATAACTCTTAGACCGTTTGTCCCAGGATCAAGTGTCTTATATCGTTGGAATCCTTGGCTCAAGGCGGACAAAATGGCTATCTCCGATTTGGATGTAGGCAGGGAAAATTTTCTGCTATGTCGAATTTTGTCCAAAACCTACTTTTGCGAACTAGTCCCTGGTTTTTTCGCCCGATCGGAACCAAACCAGTCTAGGACAATTCTCTGGACTCTCTAGATCAATAATTATTGAAAGAAAAAGTTGAACTTTGGCATTTGGGTGGCTGTAACAGGGTCATTTAGAAAAGGGGGCGTGGCAAGATACACTCAAAAGCCTATAAATCCCAAAGGAAAACTCAGAACTACACAAAAATTTATGAGCATATGGGTCAGAACATGATGAGGAAGCATGCAGAGATTCATGGAGATCGGACCATAGGTGGCGTTATAACTGGCAAAAAGCCTTCATCCTTATTAGGGGTTCAAGGATGAAATGCTGAAACCCTATTGTAATTGTAAGGATTTGTAAAACGCATCGTGCAGGACAAACCGTAAGGCCTAGAGACTTGAAACCTGGCCAAGATGGTAGGCCTCAACTTGGGGACAACCTATCAGAGTATGACACCGATTGGCCATTAGGTGGCGCTACAGCAACCAAAAGTTAAAAAAATGCTCATAACTCTTAGACCGTTTGTCCCAGGATCAAGTGTCTTATATCGTTGGAATCCTTGGCTCAAGGCGGACAAAATGGCTATCTCCGATTTGGATGTAGGCAGGGAAAATTTTCTGCTATGTCGAATTTTGTCCAAAACCTACTTTTGCGAACTAGTCCCTGGTTTTTTCGCCCGATCGGAACCAAACCAGTCTAGGACAATTCTCTGGACTCTCTAGATCAATAATTATTGAAAAAAAAAGTTGAACTTTGGCATTTGGGTGGCTGTAACAGGGTCATTTAGAAAAGGGGGCGTGGCAAGATACACTCAAAAGCCTATAAATCCCAAAGGAAAACTCAGAACTTCACAAAAATTGATGAGCATATGTGTTAGAACATGGTGAGGAAGCATGCAGAGTTTCATGGAGATCGGACCATAGGTGGCGCTATAACTGGCAAAAAGCCTTCATCCTTATTAGGGGTTCAAGCATGAAATGCTGAAACCCTATTGTAATTGTAAGGATTTGTAAAACGCATCGTGCAGGACAAACCGTAAGGCCTAGAGACTTGAAACCTGGCCAAGATGGTAGGCCTCAACTTGGGGACAACCTATCAGAGTATGACACCGATTGGCCATTAGGTGGCGCTACAGCAACCAAAAGTTCAAAATTGCTCATAACTCTTAGACCGTTTGTCCCAGGATCAAGTGTCTTATATCGTTGGGATCCTTGGCTCAAGGCGGACAAAATGGCTATCTCCGATTTGGATGTAGGCATGGAAAATTTTCTGCTATGTCGAATTTTTGTGTTTAACCGACTTTTGCAAACTAGTCCCTGGTTTTTCGCCCGATCGGAACCAAACCAGTCTAGGACAATTTTCTGGACTCTCTAGATCAATAATTATTGAAAAAAAAAGTTGAACTTTGGCATTTGGTGGCTGTAACAGGGTCATTTAGAAAAGGGGGCGTGGCAAGATACACTCAAAAGCCTATAAATCCCAAAGGAAAACTCAGAACTTCACAAAAATTGATGAGCATATGTGTCAGTACATGGTGAGGAAGCATGCAGAGTTTCATGGAGATCGGACCATAGGTGGCGCTATAACTGGCAAAAAGCCTTCATCCTTATTAGGGGTTCAAGCATGAAATGCTGAAACCCTATTGTAATTGTAAGGATTTGTAAAACGCATCGTGCAGGACAAACCGTAAGGCCTAGAGACTTTAAACCTGGCCAAGATGGTAGGCCTCAACTTGGGGACAACCTATCAGAGTATGTCACCAATTGGCCCATAGGTGGCGCTACAGCAACCAAAAGTTTAGAAAATGCCCATAACTCTTAGACCGTTTGTCCCAGGATCAAGTGTCTTATATCGTTGGAATCCTTGGCTCAAGGCGGACAAAATGGCTATCTCCGATTTGGATGTAGGCATGGAAAATTTTCTGCTATGTCGAATTTTTGTGCTTAACCGACTTTTGCAAACTAGTCCCTGGTTTTTCGCCCGATCGGAACCAAACCAGTCTAGGACAATTTTCTGGACTCTCTAGATCAATAATTATTGAAAAAAAAAGTTGAACTTTGGCATTTGGTGGCTGTAACAGGGTCATTTAGAAAAGGGGGCGTGGCAAGATACACTCAAAAGCCTATAAATCCCAAAGGAAAACTCAGAACTTCACAAAAATTGATGAGCATATGTGTCAGTACATGGTGAGGAAGTGCGCAGAGTTTCATGTAGATCGGACCATAGGTGGCGCTATAACTGGCAAAAAGCCTTCATCCTTATTAGGGGTTCAAGCATGAAATGCTGAAACCCTATTGTAATTGTAAGGATTTGTAAAACGCATCGTGCAGGACAAACCGTAAGGCCTAGAGACTTTAAACCTGGCCAAGATGGTAGGCCTCAACTTGGGGACAACCTATCAGAGTATGTCACCAATTGGCCCATAGGTGGCGCAACAGCAACAAAAAGTTTAGAAAATGCCCATAACTCTTAGACCGTTTGTCCCAGGATCAAGTGTCTTATATCGTTGGAATCCTTGGCTCAAGGCGGACAAAATTGCTATCTCCGATTTGGATGTAGGCAGGGAAAATTTTCTGCTATGTCGAATTTTGTCCAAAACCTACTTTTGCGAACTAGTCCCTGGTTTTTTCGCCCGATCGGAACCAAACCAGTCTAGGACAATTCTCTGGACTCTCTAGATCAATAATTATTGAAAAAAAAAGTTGAACTTTGGCATTTGGGTGGCTGTAACAGGGTCATTTAGAAAAGGGGGCGTGGCAAGATACACTCAAAAGCCTATAAATCCCAAAGGAAAACTCAGAACTTCACAAAAATTGATGAGCATATGTGTTAGAACATGGTGAGGAAGCATGCAGAGTTTCATGGAGATCGGACCATAGGTGGCGCTATAACTGGCAAAAAGCCTTCATCCTTATTAGGGGTTCAAGCATGAAATGCTGAAACCCTATTGTAATTGTAAGGATTTGTAAAACGCATCGTGCAGGACAAACCGTAAGGCCTAGAGACTTGAAACCTGGCCAAGATGGTAGGCCTCAACTTGGGGACAACCTATCAGAGTATGACACCGATTGGCCATTAGGTGGCGCTACAGCAACCAAAAGTTCAAAATTGCTCATAACTCTTAGACCGTTTGTCCCAGGATCAAGTGTCTTATATCGTTGGGATCCGTGGCTCAAGGCGGACAAAATGGCTATCTCCGATTTGGATGTAGGCATGGAAAATTTTCTGCTATGTCGAATTTTTGTGCTTAACCGACTTTTGCAAACTAGTCCCTGGTTTTTCGCCCGATCGGAACCAAACCAGTCTAGGACAATTTTCTGGACTCTCTAGATCAATAATTATTGAAAAAAAAAGTTGAACTTTGGCATTTGGTGGCTGTAACAGGGTCATTTAGAAAAGGGGGCGTGGCAAGATACACTCAAAAGCCTATAAATCCCAAAGGAAAACTCAGAACTTCACAAAAATTGATGAGCATATGTGTCAGTACATGGTGAGGAAGCATGCAGAGTTTCATGGAGATCGGACCATAGGTGGCGCTATAACTGGCAAAAAGCCTTCATCCTTATTAGGGGTTCAAGCATGAAATGCTGAAACCCTATTGTAATTGTAAGGATTTGTAAAACGCATCGTGCAGGACAAACCGTAAGGCCTAGAGACTTTAAACCTGGCCAAGATGGTAGGCCTCAACTTGGGGACAACCTATCAGAGTATGTCACCAATTGGCCCATAGGTGGCGCTACAGCAACCAAAAGTTTAGAAAATGCCCATAACTCTTAGACCGTTTGTCCCAGGATCAAGTGTCTTATATCGTTGGAATCCTTGGCTCAAGACGGACAAAATTGCTATCTCCGATTTGGATGTAGGCAGGGAAAATTTTCTGCTATGTCGAATTTTGTCCAAAACCTACTTTTGCGAACTAGTCCCTGGTTTTTTCGCCCGATCGGAACCAAACCAGTCTAGGACAATTCTCTGGACTCTCTAGATCAGGGGTCGGGAACCTTTTTTGACCAAAGAGCCATTTTTTCATTTTTGGATAATGCATTTTTCCAAAAGAGCCACAGTAGAAAAAAAATTATATATATATATATATATATATATATATATATAAATTAAAGACGTGCTTTTTTCAATAAAAAATTCAACAGTAGTAGGCTAATTATTAGGTCCATAGACAACTAAAAACAAACAAATATTCAGCAAACAATAAATAAGTTGCAATATGGAATTAATTGTGCAGGGCTTTCACTGTGAGGTTGAGTTACCAAGTGATGAGCATAAATCCTCTTATGTGTGCGTGTGTGAGAGAGAGAGAGTGAATGCACAGAGTACATCTGCTGTGTTTACGTGAATACTCGACTTGCCATTTTGAAATATTTATGTTTATTTGGCCGCTTAGGCGCGCAACCGAAGACAAAGGCTACTTGTCCGTGTTGCGCTCGGAGCGCGCGCACAGCGTCCTGTCAGTAGAATTCAGTTCTCTTTCGCGACTTATCACGCTTTTAATATTTATTTTCAATATAAAGCACATCCTGTTATTTTCTTTCTCATTCATTCATGTTTTGTTATTAATAACTTTAAACAGAATCGTCAACTGAAATCTGCGCGGATTATCAAAAAATACGACACATTTATAGGACATAAAGGGTCTCTGCGCAAATGTCTCTTTGCACAGCAAAGCCCCCGTTTCAATAAAAGGATATATTAAAGTTTATAAAGCCTACTTTTACATTTTCGCTGCTGTTCTAGAATGGTTTTCGCCAGCTTGAATCCAGTGCAGGAGCTGTAGGTTACCACAGAACACTCCCGAACAGCACTGAACACGCACTTTTGCCGGTACAACTTGAATATTATTATTATCATAAACTTTTAATTAACTTAAGTAGGCTGGACTACAACAAGGGAATTGTAATTGGCTGCTTTTTCTGCAGAGAGCCGATCTCTGTTGATGTGTTTTAATTGTTTCATCGATGGTTTGTTGGTAAAGGGTGAGAGACCTCGCGAGCCACATGATTTTTGCCAAAGAGCCAGATGTGGCTCGCGAGCCATAGGTTCCCGACCACTGCTCTAGATCAATAATTATTGAAAAAAAAAGTTGAACTTTGGCATTTGGGTGGCTGTAACAGGGTCATTTAGAAAAGGGGGCGTGGCAAGATACACTCAAAAGCCTATAAATCCCAAAGGAAA
Source organism: Leuciscus leuciscus (assembly GCF_965113295.1). NCBI lineage: Eukaryota > Metazoa > Chordata > Actinopteri > Cypriniformes > Leuciscidae > Leuciscus > Leuciscus leuciscus. The sequence continues at coordinate 23,321 of NW_028118452.1, forward strand.
ACTCAGAACTTCACAAAAATTGATGAGCATATGTGTTAGAACATGGTGAGGAAGCATGCAGAGTTTCATGGAGATCGGACCATAGGTGGCGCTATAACTGGCAAAAAGCCTTCATCCTTATTAGGGGTTCAAGCATGAAATGCTGAAACCCTATTGTAATTGTAAGGATTTGTAAAACGCATCGTGCAGGACAAACCGTAAGGCCTAGAGACTTGAAACCTGGCCAAGATGGTAGGCCTCAAGTTGGGGACAACCTATCAGAGTATGACACCGATTGGCCATTAGGTGGCGCTACAGCAACCAAAAGTTTAAAAAATGCTCATAACTCTTAGACCGTTTGTCCCAGGATCAAGTGTCTTATATCGTTGGAATCCTTGGCTCAAGGCGGACAAAATGGCTATCTCCGATTTGGATGTAGGCAGGGAAAATTTTCTGCTATGTCGAATTTTGTCCAAAACCTACTTTTGCGAACTAGTCCCTGGTTTTTTCGCCCGATCGGAACCAAACCAGTCTAGGACAATTCTCTGGACTCTCTAGATCAATAATTATTGAAAAAAAAAGTTGAACTTTGGCATTTGGGTGGCTGTAACAGGGTCATTTAGAAAAGGGGGCGTGGCAAGATACACTCAAAAGCCTATAATCCCAAAGGAAAACTCAGAACTACACAAAAATTGATGAGCATATGGGTCAGAACATGATGAGGAAGCATGCAGAGTTTCATGGAGATCGTACCATAGGTGGCGCTATAACTGGCAAAAAGCCTTCATCCTTATTAGGGGTTCAAGCATGAAATGCTGAAACCCTATTGTAATTGTAAGGATTCGTAAAACGCATCGTGCAGGACAAACCGTAAGGCCTAGAGACTTGAAACCTGGCCAAGATGGTAGGCCTCAATTTGGGGACAACCTATCAGAGTATGACACCGATTGGCCCATAGGTGGCGCTACAGCAACCAAAAGTTCAAAAATTCTCATAACTCTTAGACCGTTTGTCCCAGGATCAAGTGTCTCATATCGTTGGAATCCTTGGCTCAAGGCGGACAACATGGCTATCTCCGATTTGGATGTAGGCAATGAAAATTTTCTGCTATGTCGAATTTTGTCCAAAACCTACTTTTGCAAACTAGTCCCTGGTTTTTCGCCTGATCGGAACCAAACTAGTCTAGGACAATTTTCTGGACTCTCTAGATCAATAATTATTGAAAAAAATAGTTGAACTTTGGCATTTGGGTGGCTGTAACAGGGTCATTTATAAAAGGGGGCGTGGCAAGATACACTCAAAAGCCTATAAATCCCAAAGGAAAACTGAGAACTTCACAAAAATTGATGAGCATATGTGTTAGAACATGGTGAGGAAGCATGCAGAGTTTCATGGAGATCGGACCATAGGTGGCGCTATAACTGGCAAAAAGCCTTCATCCTTATTAGGGGTTCAAGCATGAAATGCTGAAACCCTATTGTAATTGTAAGGATTTGTAAAACGCATCGTGCAGGACAAACCGTAAGGCCTAGAGACTTGAAACCTGGCCAAGATGGTGGGCCTCAACTTGGGGACAACCTATCAGAGTATGACACCGATTGGCCATTAGGTGGCGCTACAGCAACCAAAAGTTTAAAAAATGCTCATAACTCTTAGACCGTTTGTCCCAGGATCAAGTGTCTTATATCGTTGGAATCCTTGGCTCAAGGCGGACAAAATGGCTATCTCCGATTTGGATGTAGGCAGGGAAAATTTTCTGCTATGTCGAATTTTGTCCAAAACCTACTTTTGCGAACTAGTCCCTGGTTTTTTCGCCCGATCGGAACCAAACCAGTCTAGGACAATTCTCTGGACTCTCTAGATCAATAATTATTGAAAAAAAAAGTTGAACTTTGGCATTTGGGTGGCTGTAACAGGGTCATTTATAAAAGGGGGCGTGGCAAGATACACTCAAAAGCCTATAAATCCCAAAGGAAAACTCAGAACTTCACAAAAATTGATGAGCATATGTGTCAGAACATGGTGAGGAAGCATGCAGAGTTTCATGGAGATCGGACCATAGGTGGCGTTATAACTGGCAAAAAGCCTTCATCCTTATTAGGGGTTCAAGCATGAAATGCTGAAACCCTATTTAGTTGGGGGCCTTAAGCACATTTTCGCGCAAATTCATCTAAAAGCGCCAGATTTGGCACAGATGTAGCTCAGGTCATACCGAAATGATTTAGCTAGGGCGCCGGAGCCAGCGACCCTCGGGGCCAAGATGGCGGCCAAATCCAATATGGCCGCCGCCCGAAAAGGGTTCCGGCTTTAACTTTTGAACCACATGAGTTACAAATACAAACTTGATATGTTTTTCAGCTTAATTGATCATGAGAAACACATAGGAATGTTTATATTTATGACCCAGTATATCTGGACCCCTCAATCCTCCAACTCCAATATGGCTGCTGTCCAAAAAAGCAGTTTGGGCTGTAGTATGGGGCCTTACACACCATTGTTCGCGCAAATTCATCTACAAGCACCAAATTTGGCACAGATGTAGCTGAGGGGATACTGAAATGATTTAGCCAGGGCGCCCGAGCCAATGGTCCCTGAGACCAAGATGGCGGCCAAATCCAATATGGCCGCCGCCTGAAAGGGTTTCGGCTATAGCTTTTGAGCCAGATGAGATACAAATACAAACTTGATGTCTATTTTACCTTCTTTGACCATGGGAAACCCATAGGAATACTTACATTTATGATTGGGTATATCAGGACCCCCCAAATTCCCTAAATTCAATATGGCCGCTGTCCGAAAAACGGTTTTGACTACAAATTTTGAACCAAATGCGCTACAAATGAGGATGTGGTGTCTATGTTATGTTTATTGACCACAGGAAGTCCATTGGCATATTTATATTTATGCTTGTGTAAGTCTGGAACCTGTATTCTTTTCAAGACTGTGGTTGAAAATCCTTTTTTTTACCACAACTTTGAAGGTTATTCTCAATGTTGATTCATTTCCTTATAAAAGTGAAATGGTTTTCAGTGTACCACAGGTGAATACATTTCAAAGTGTAATCATATAAGAAAGAATAAGACACAATTATTATTGCAAGGCAATATTTATATTATGTTAAATTGTTAAAATAATAATATAGTCAATTTTTCCAAAACTCTTAAAGGTTTGCTTAGCATAACAAAAAAACAGCAATAACATAAAAAACAACAGTGAATTCTTATGGTCTCTCACATGAATTATCATTATCACTCACAATCACCGGATCTCTCATTGTCTTCACCATCATTGTTTGTACAAGCACCCTCACATGCACATATAGAAGTGCAACGAACTCCGGATTTACAGCACTTACAGTGCCCTCTACATGCTGTCTTGCAGCCACAGTGGAGGAGAATGGTGCAGGCTTTACTGGCGTCTCCGAGATTAGTCCAGTAAGGTTCCCAAGTCTTGCTCGTAGAGTCCCGAAACCATCCCCATGCATTAAACTCTGGGATATCTTGCTGGACAGCGGTTGCCTGATTCCAGTAGAAGCTGGCCTGCAGCAGTGCTCTTTTGATGTGCTGAATCAATGCAGCTTGGGTGGGTGGCAGGTTCTCGAGAGACTTGGTACCATTCGAGAAAAGGTGATGTCTAGCTTCATCTACACGGCTGGCACCACAGCTCTTGCTGTACATGATGACGACCATACGCTCCAGTCTTTGGACATGGACGTCATTGTTGATCTGTTCAGGCTCCAAGGTGAGGGTAACCAGAGATTCTGTGAGATCTGGTGTTGCCTCCCAAGCTGCCCATGCACTCTTTTTCCCATGGCACAGGAAGGCTGAGGTTGTGTCACAGCCTGTTAAAGCGTGGAAGAGTGGTAAGGCTAGTGACTTCTGGGGACCAAGATCCTTGCTGATTTCATGAGCAGGAATGTCCCTATAGTTTTTTCCACCTGCAAAGCCGATCCAGAGCTCTGTGAGGCCGAGTGTGTTGAAGAAGCGGATGGCAAGGATGACAACATCGCTGTCGACAGTCCGGACAAATGCCTTTTTATGGCCATTGGCCCCAGCATGTGCAAGATGCAGGATTATTCTTGTATCTGCTTCTGGATGATTACAAGGCTGAAGGGCAGACATGTCATACCCTGGTCTGTTGGAGAGTAGAGCATCTTTCTTGGTGGAAAGGAGGAGTTTACCTGACATGCCATGCTTGGTTATCTCTTCACTGATATATCCAAATAGTTAGATATATAACAATATATCCAGTATATATATAATAGATATATCCAGTTACGTTTTGGAATTGGAGTTCTCCCATCTACTTTAGTTCTTGATCTGGTTCCTCTACGTTGGTGAGTTTGTGTTTTGAGGTTCTCCTCTGGATATGTATCAAACACAATATCCAATCACGTGACAGATTCATAGCTCATGTGTGACCTCACAAACCCAGCAATATTGGTGTTAACGTAGTCATGGAATGTTTTTTCAGTAGTTGGCCGGACCATTTGGACCATGAGCTATGAATCTGTCACATGAGCTCATCATGTACAGCAAGAGCTGTGGTTCCAGCCGTGTAGATGAAGCTAGACATCACCTTTTCTCGAATGGTACCAAGTCTCTCGAGAACCTGCCACCCACCCAAGCTGCATTGATTCAGCACATCAAAAGAGCACTTCTGCAGGCCAGCTTCTACTGGAATCAGGCAACCGCTGTCCAGCAAGATATCCCAGAGTTTAATGCATGGGGATGGTTTCGGGACACTACGAGCAAGACTTGGGAACCTTACTGGACTAATCTCAGAGATGCCAGTAAAGCCTGCACCATTCTCCTCCACTGTGGCTGCAAGACAGCATGTAGAGGGCACTGTAAGTGCTGTAAAGCCGGAGTTCGTTGCACTTCTATATGTGCATGTGAGGGTGCTTGTACAAACAATGATGGTGAAGACAATGAGAGATCCGGTGATTGTGAGTGATAATGATAATTCATGTGAGAGACCATGAGAATTCACTGTTGTTTTTTATGTTATTGCTGTTTTTTTGTTATGCTAAGCAAACCTTTAAGAGTTTTGGAAAAATTGACTATATTATTATTTTAACAATTTGACATAATATAAATATTGCCTTGCAATATTAATTGTGTCTTATTTTTTCTTATATGATTACACTTTGAAATGTATGTGGTAAACTGAAAACCATTTCACTTCTATAAGGAAATGAATCAACATTGAGAATAACCTTCAAAGTTGTAAAAAAAAAAAAAAAGGATTTTCAACCACAGTCTTGAAAAGAATACAGGTTCCAGACTTACACAAGCATAAATATAAATATGCCAATGGACTTCCTGTGGTCAATAAACATAACAGACACCACATCCTCATTTGTAGCGCATTTGGTTCAAAATTTGTAGTCAAAACCGTTTTTTGGACAGCAGCCATATTGAATTTAGGGAATTTGGGGGGTCCTGATATACCCAATCATAAATGTAAGTATTCCTATGGGTTTCCCATGGTCAAAGAAGGTAAAATAGACATCAAGTTTGTATTTGTATCTCATCTGGCTCAAAAGCTATAGCCGAAACCCTTTCAGGCGGCGGCCATATTGGATTTGGCCGCCATCTTGGTCTCAGGGACCATTGGCTCGGGCGCCCTGGCTAAATCATTTCAGTATCCCCTCAGCTACATCTGTGCCAAATTTGGTGCTTGTAGATGAATTTGCGCGAACAATGGTGTGTAAGGCCCCATACTACAGCCCAAACTGCTTTTTTGGACAGCGGCCATATTGGAATTGGAGGATCGAGGGGTCCAGATATACTGGGTCATAAATATAAACATTCCTATGTGTTTCTCATGATCAATTAAGCTGAAAAACATATCAAGTTTGTATTTGTAACTCATGTGGTTCAAAAGTTAAAGCCGGGACCCTTTTCGGGCGGCGGCCATATTGGATTTGGCCGCCATCTTGGCCCCGAGGGTCGCTGGCTCCGGCGCCCTAGCTAAATCATTTCGGTATGACCTGAGCTACATCTGTGCCAAATTTGGCGCTTTTAGATGAATTTGCGCGAAATTACCTATTTATGTGCTTAAGGCCCCCAACTAATTGTAATTGTAAGGATTTGTAAAACGCATCGCAACCTATCAGAGTATGACACCGATTGGCCCATAGGTGGCGCTACAGCAACCAAAAGTTCAAAATTGCTCATAACTCTTAGACCGTTTGTCCCAGGATCAAGTGTCTCATATCGTTGGAATCCTTGGCTCAAGGCGGACAACATGGCTATCTCCGATTTGAATGTAGGCAATGAAAATGTTCTGCTATGTCGAATTTTGTCCAAAACCTACTTTTGCGAACTAGTCCCTGTTTTTTTCGCCCGATCGGAACCAAACCAGTCTAGGACAATTCTCTGGACTCTCTAGATCAATAATTATTGGGAAAAAAAAGTTGAACTTTGGCATTTGGGTGGCTGTAACAGGGTCATTTAGAAAAGGGGGCGTGGCAAGATACACTCAAAAGCCTATAAATCCCAAAGGAAAACTCAGAACTACACAAAAATTGATGAGCATATGGGTCAGAACATGATGAGGAAGCATGCAGAGTTTCATAGAGATCGGACCATAGGTGGCGCTATAACTGGCAAAAAGCCTTCATCCTTATTAGGGGTTCAAGCATGAAATGCTGAAACCCTATTGTAATTGTAAGGATTCGTAAAACGCATCGTGCAGGACAAACCGTAAGGCCTAGAGACTTGAAACCTGGCCAAGATGGTAGGCCTCAATTTGGGGACAACCTATCAGAGTATGACACCGATTGGCCCATAGGTGGCGCTACAGCAACCAAAAGTTCAAAATTGCTCATAACTCTTAGACCATTTGTCCCAGGATCAAGTGTCTCATATCGTTGGAATCCTTGGCTCAAGGCGGACAACATTGCTATCTCCGATTTGGATGTAGGCAATGAAAATTTTCTGCTATGTCGAATTTTGTCCAAAACCTAAGGTACTCTGGGTGGTTGCAAGGCGGTTGCTAGGGTCTTTTGGGTGGTTGCTAGGGTCTTTTGGGTGGTTGCTAGGGTGTTCTGGGTGGTTGCTAGACGGTTGCTATGGTGTTGCTAAGCGATGGCTAAGGTATTTTGGGTGGTTGCTAGGGTGTTTCTATGCGGTTGCTAGGTGGTTGCTAGGGTGTTCTGGGTGGTTGCTAGGCGGTTGCTATGGTGTTGCTAAGCGATGGCTAAGGTATTTTGGGTGGTTGCTTGGGTGTTTCTATGCGGTTGCTAGGCTGTTCTGGGTGGTTGCTATGGTGTTGCTAGGTGGTTGCTAAGGTATTCTGGGTGGTTGCTAGGCAGTTACTACGATGTTATGGGTGGTCGTCATGGTGTTGCTAGGCGGTTGCTAGGGTATTCTGGGTTGTTTCTAGGCGGTTGCCTGGGTGGTTGCTATGTTGTTGCTAGGGTGTTCTGGGTGGATGCTATGGTGTTGCTAGGCGGTTGCTAAGGTACTCTGGGTGGTTGCAAGGAGGTTGCTAGGGTCTTTTGGGTGGTTGCTAGGGTCTTTTGGGTGGTTGCAAGGAGGTTGCTAGGGTGTTCTGGGTGGTTGCTAGGCGGTTGCTATGGTGTTGCTAAGCGAGAGCTAAGGTATTTTGGGTGGTTGCTAGGGTGTTTCTATGCGGTTGCTAGGATGTTATGGGTGGTCGTTATGGTGTTGCTAGGGTATTCTGGGTGGTTTCTAGGCGGTTGCCTGGGTGTTCTGGGTGGTTGCTATGTTGTTGCTAGGCAGTTGCTAAGGTGTTTTGAGTGGTTGCTAGGCGGTTGCTAGGGTGTTGCTAGGGTGTTCTGGGTGGTTGCTAGGCGGTTGCTATGGTGTTGCTAAGCGAGAGCTAAGGTATTCTGGGTGGTTGCTTGGCGGTTGCTATGGTGTTCTGGGTGGTTGCTAGAATATTTTCAGTGGTTGCTATGGTCTTTTGGGTGGTTGAGGCGGTTGCTAGGGTATTTTGGGTGGTTGCTAGTGTGTTCTGGGTGGTTGCTAGGATATTATGGGTGGTTGCCAGGGTCTTTTGGTTTGTTGCTAGGTGGTTGCTAGGGTGTTCTGGGTGGTTGCTAGGCGGTTGCTAGGGTGTTGCTAGGGTGTTCTGGGTGGTTGCTATGGTGTTGCTTGGCGGTTGCTAAGGTACTCTGGTTGGTTGCAAGGCGGTTGTTAGGGTCTTTTGGGTGGTTGCTAGGGTCTTTTGGGTGGTTTCTAGGGTGTTCTGGGTGGTTGCTAGGCGGTTGCTATGGTGTTGCTAAGCGATGGCTACGGTATTTTGGGTGGTTGCTAGGGTGTTTCTATGCGGTAGCTAGGCTGTTCTGGGTGGTTGCTATGGTGTTGCTAGGTTGTTGCTAAGGTATTCTGGGTGGTTGCTAGATATACAAAATATTCTAGCAACCGCCTAGCAACACCATAGCAACCGCCTAGAAACACCCTAGCAACAACCCAAAATTCCTTAGCAACCGCTTAGCAACACCCTAGCAACCACCTAGCAACCACCCAAAAGACCCTAGCAACCGCCCAAAATACCCTAGCAACCGCCTTGCAACCACCCAGAAAACCTTAGCAACCGCCTAGCAACACCATAGCAACCACCCAGAACACCCTAGCAACCGCCTAGCAACACCATAGCAACCACCCAGAACACCCTATCAACCATCTAGCAACACCCTAGCAACCACCCAAAACACTCTAGTAACCATCCATAACACCATAGCCAACCACCCAGAAGACCCTAGCAACCACCCAAAATACCCTAGCAACCGCCTAGCAACCACCCAGAACACCCTAGTAATCAACCATAACATCCTTGCAACCACCCAGAACACCCTAACAACCACCCAAAATACCCTAGCAACCGCCTAGCAACCACCCAAAAGACCATAGCAACCACTGAAAATATCCTAGCAACACCATAGCAACCGCCTAGCAACCACCCAGAATACCTTAGCAAAACACCATAGGTTTTGTACTTTTTGCATTGCATTGCACACCAGAACTAACTCATTCCCATGTTAATTAAAGACATAGAGAGATTTCTCTTTAACCCTCTGGGGACCAAAAACGCGCCCGCGCGTTTTGCTCGTTTTTTTTTTTTAGCAATGAAAATAAACACTAAATGCTCTGTTAATTTTGATCTTTCATTTTCGTGTAATACATCAATCGATCCTGTTCAGTTTCTATTTTTTTTCTGTATACTCACAATAAAAATAAAGTGTTTTGCTTTTTGACAAATAAAGAAAAATTAACATGATGCGATTTCTGCCTTCTCTCTGTCAGTAAACTCCCATTTGAAACGCGTTCGAAAATTATCTATAACTCCGCGAAAATTCAGTCAAACAGGCAAACAGACCCACGGGCATAAAGCTTGAGATCGCATCTTTTAAATGAAGTCATTTATATAAAAAACAAATATTCTTAGTTTCTGTAATCTGTATACAAAGAGAGCGACTCCAGTCGACCTCATTACGAGATGATTCACAGTAATGTGACCACTCCCCGGAGAGCGCGTGCTTTTCAAATGCAAATTCCGAGAACCATTTCAGATCTGTGAAACGCCCACATCAGCTGTAAACAAAGTGCGTCGCGAGTGAGACATTATAGCCTTTATGGAGAAAAGTTTCCACAGTGCTGATGAGGAGAAATATCTCCTGATATGAGCAGCAGATCGCGCTGAGGAGTGAGGTAGGCTGTTTTCTTTTCTCAAGTGTGGAATAACGTTATGGAATAACGTTAGTGTAGGCCTATGTAAACCGCAAAAAGATGAATCGCATTTCTATAATATGACTCGCGTTTCTGTGAGATGAATGAAGGGTACATATTTGTAAAGAGTGTTTAGCCTAAATATGAATCGCGCGTCTGTGTGTGAAAGAATAAACTGCTTTGCTATAGCCTAATGAGATGAGTAAAATCGACTGGAATATGTTGAAATAAAATGTATTTGTATAAGCAACGTAAATTAACATTTATATGCCCTGATATTTCAATAAAACAACGTTAGTCAGGCGTTAGTCACACTATTTTTGTCAAAAATAAAGTCATAGACTAAGATGTTAGATGTTCCATTGTTGGCTATATTCAAACTAATGAATACATATGATAAAATGTAGGCCTATAATCTTTTTTTTCTTTCTTTTTTTTTTTTACAAAGAAAGAGTACACTTGAAATATTGTTGAAATTGTAATTATTGTTGTAATTGTAACATTTTTAATAAAATAGCTAAACATATTTACAAGATAGATGTAAGCGAAATCTTAAATGGTCAATATAAGTATTCTTCTAAATACATTGTCCTTGCATTGTGGCTCAGTCAGTGTCACACCTGAATGAATGGCTATTCAGAGTCATTATGCAGAGTGGGTGGGACATCCCAGGTGTAAACTACTCCTTCACGCCCCCCTCGCATATTGGCTTTCCAAGCAAAACCTGTTTTACACCATTTAAATCAATGTATTTTTTTTTGTGAACGATAAAGCAAGACTATTTTCACATAATTTTGAAGCCAGTACTCAAAGGTACAACATCAATTAGACAAAAGTCTTGTGGACACATATTTAATATGTGTTTTGTGGTCTTAATTCAGCCACTTTCATTTTTATTTTTTCCAATAACCACGCATAAACATTATTCTCTTAAAAATACAAACATCTACATACACATTGCTCGCATTTTTTGGTAGCCCTGTTTGTGCTATATAGAGTGATTTTACACCTTTGCCATTAACATGTTTATAAATAACTGAAAAAAGCACAAATTTCAAGACATGTCAGAACATCTCAAGGGCTCCAAAAACACCTTGGTCCCCAGAGGGTTAATGAACATGGCAATGAGTTATTTCTGGTGTGCAATGCGATGCAATGCGAAAAGTGCATAAGCTATAATATTGCACAACGTTAACAACACATATATCTCTTTAATGCTCATGGGAATGATTTAGTTCTGGTGAACAATGCAATGCAATGCAATGCAATGCAATGCAATGCAATGCAACCACACGTTATGTCTTTAATCAACATGTGAATGAGTTAGTTCTGGTGTGCAATGCAATGCAATGTGAAAAGTGCATATGTTATTCTTCAGTGCACAACGTTAGATCGTTAATGCAATGCAATGCAGTGCAAAGCAAAACAATGCAATGCAATTCAATGCAATGCAATGCAATGCAATGCAATGCAATGCAATGCAATGCAATGCAATGCAATTCAATGCAACCACACGTTATGTCTTTAATCAACATGGGAATGAGTTAGTTCTGGTGTGCAATGCAATGCAATGTGAAAAGTGCATATGTTATTCTTCAGTGCACAACGTTAGATCTTTAATGCAATGCAATGCAAAGCAGTGCAAAGCAAAACAAGGCAATGCAATGCAACCACACGTTATGTCTTTAATCAACATGGGAATGAGTTAGTTCTGGTGTGCAATGCAATGCAATGCAAAAAGTGCATAACGTATGTTAGTGCAATGCAATGCAATGCAACAACACACGTTATCTCTTTAATGAACATGGGAAGGACAGTTCTGGTGTGCAATGCAATGCAAAAAGTGCATCAACTATATGTTATTCTTCAGTGCACAACGGTTAGATCGTTTTTGCAATGCAATGCAATTATGTCATTATATTTTAAACATATCTCTTTAATGAACATGGGAAGGATTTAGTTCTGGTGTGTAATGCAATGCAATGTGAAAAGTGCATATGTTATTCTTCAGTGCACAACGATAGATCGTTACAGTAATGCAGTGCAATGCAATGCAGTGCAAAGCAATGCAATGCAATGCAATGCAATGCAATGCAATGCAATGCAATGCAAATGAAATGAAATGAAATGAAATGCAATGCAATGCAATGCAATGCAACCACAAGTTATGTCTTTAATCAACATGGGAATGAGTTAGTTATGGTGTGCAATGCAATGCAATGTGAAAAGTGCATATGTTATTCTTCAATGCACAACGTTAGATCGTTAATGCAATGCAAAGCAATGCAGTGCAAAGCAAAGCAAAATAAGGCAATGTGCAATGCAATGCAATGCAATGCAATGCTTGCAATGCAAATGAAATGAAATGAAATGCAATGCAATGCAATGCAATGCAATGCAATGCAATGCAATGCAATGCAATGCAACCACACGTTATGTCTTTAATCAACATGGGAATGAGTTAGTTCTGGTGTGCAATGCAATGCAATGCAAAAAGTGCATTTTGTTATTCAGTGCACAACGTCAGATCGTTAGTGCAGTGCAATGCCATGCAATGCAATGCAATGCAATGCGAAAAGTACATGTGTTATTTTTCAGTTCACAACGTTAGATCGTTAATGCAATGCAATGCAATGCAGTGCAAAGCAAAATAAGGCAATGCAATGCAATGCAATGCAATGCAATGCAACCACACGTTATGTCTTTAATCAACATGGGAATGAGTTAGTTCTGGTGTGCAATGCAATGCAATGCAAAAAGTGCATTTTGTTATTCAGTGCACAACGTCAGATCGTTAGTGCAGTGCAATGCCATGCCATGCAATGCAATGCAATGCAATGCAATGCGAAAAGTACATGTGTTATTTTTCATTTCACAACGTTATAACACAATACAATGCAATGTGCAATGCAACAACACACGTTATGTCTTTAATCAACATGGGAATGAGTTAGTTCTGGTGTGCAATGTAATACAATGCAATGCGAAAAGTGCATATTGTTATTCAGTTGCACAACGTCAGATCGTGTGTTGTGTGTCAGATCAACACACATAGTTATGTCTTTAATGAACATGGGAATGAGTTTGATCCGGTGTGCAATGCAATGTAAGAAGTGCATAACCTATATGTTACTCTTCAGTAAACAACGTTAGATCGTTAGTGCAATGCAATGCAACAACACACGTTATGTCTTTAATCAACATGGGAATGAGTTAGTTCTGGTGTGCAATTTAATGCATTTGTAAAAAGTGCATAACTTATATGTTATTCTTCAGTGCACAACGTTAGATCTTTAGTGCAATGCAATGCAACAACACACTTTATCTCTTCTTTGAACATGGGAATGAGTTAGTTCTGGTGTGCAATTTAATGCAATGTAAAAAGTGCATAACCTGTATGTTATTATTCAGTGCACAACGTTTGTGCAATGCAATGCAATAACACTCATAATGAACCTGGGAATGATTTTGTTCTGGTGTGCAATGCTGGTGTGCAATGTTCAGTGCGAGAAGTGCATAATCTGTATTTTATGCTTCAAGTTGCACAACGTTAGATCGTTAGTGTAATGCAATGCAAGAAGTGCATAGCCTATGTTTCTTTAATGATGCTCAACGTTAGATCTTTTGTGCAAAGCACATAATGTTATTACAATGGTACGCTTTTGACCTACTGAACATATTTCTGGCCAAAGAGTCCTTAAAGATGTTATTCCATCCTGACAAAAGTCCATTTTTGACATACTGAAATTTTTTCTTGGCCAAGGAGTACTCGAAACTTGACCTTTCTATATATACTAGTGTACTCTTTCTTGTGTTACACTGTAAAAAAAAAATCAATTAGTCTGACGTATTTCTCATTGAGCCAATGTTAACAGACTATTGCAACAAGAATCGCACTTGGGCCATTTTAAAAATGTAGATGTGACCCGTCACTAGAAAATTTTGACGGAGAGGTTAGACATATTTATCATCAGATGGAGTCTATAATTTTACATAGTTTAAAAACTTTTAAGGGAACCTTTGACCAGAAATAATAATAGAATTATTAAGATAATAATAGTAATAATAATTAGATGCGAAAGTTCGTCGAGACAAACTTTAAGTTGGCTTGAGAAAGTTTGGACCAGAATGTTTTTTGCTATGCAGTTGCTAGGATGTTATGGGTGGTCGTTATGGTGTTGCTAGGCGGTTGCTAGGGTATTCTGGGTGGTTTCTAGGCGGTTGCCTGGGTGTTCTGGGTGGTTGCTATGTTGTTGCTAGGCAGTTGCTAAGGTATTTTGGGTGGTTTCTAGGCGGTTGCTAGGGTGTTGCTAGGAGGTTGCTAGGGTTTTCTGGGTGGTTGCTATTGTGTTGCTAGGCGGAGGCTAAGGTATTTTGGGTGGTTGCTAGGCGGTTGCTAGGGTGTTGCTAGGAGGTTGCTAGGGTGTTCTGGGTGGTTGCTATGGTGTTGCAAGGTGGTTGCTAGGGTGTTCTGGGTGGTTGCTAGGCGGTTGCTATGGTGTTGCTAAGCGATGGCTAAGGTATTTTGGGTGGTTGCTAGGGTGTTTCTATGCGGTTGCTAGTCTGTTCTGGGTGGTTGCTATGGTGTTGCTAGGTGGTTGCTAAGTGGTTGCTAGGCAGTTGCTAGGGTGTTTCTATGCGGTTGCTAGTCTGTTCTGGGTGGTTGCTATGGTGTTGCTAGGTGGTTGCTAAGTGGTTGCTAGGCAGTTGCTAGGATGTTATGGGTGGTCGTTATGGTGTTGCTAGGCGGTTGCTAGGGTATTCTGGGTGGTTTCTAGGCGGTTACCTGGGTGTTCTGGGTGGTTGCTATGTTGTTGCTAGGCAGTTGCTAAGGTATTTTGGGTGGTTGCTAAGCGGTTGCTAGGGTGTTGCTAGGAGGTTGCTAGAGTGTTGCTAGGTGGTTGCTAAGGTATTCTGGGTGGTTGCTAGGAGGTTGCTATGGTGTTCTGGGTGGTTGCTAGAATATTTTCAGTGGTTGCTATGGTCTTTTGGGTGGTTGAGGCGATTGCTAGGGTATTTTGGGTGGTTGCTAGTGTGTTCTGGGTGGTTGCTAAGATATTATGGGTGGTTGCCAGGGTCTTTTGGGTGGTTGCTAGGTTGTTGCTAGGGTGTTCTGGGTGGTTGCTAGGCGGTTGCTATGGTGTTGCTAAGCGGTTGCTAAGGTATTTTGGGTGGTTGCTAGGGTGTTTCTAGGCGGTTGCTAGTCTGTTCTGGGTGGTTGCTATGGTGTTACTAGGCGGTTGCTAATGTATTCTTGGTGGTTGCTAGTCGGTTGCAATGGTGTTCTGGGTGGTTGCTGAGATATTTTCAGTGGTTGCTATGGTCTTTTGGGTGGTTGAGGCGGTTGCTAGGGTATTTTGGGTGGTTGCTAGGCGGTTGCTAGGTTGTTCTGGGTGGTTGCTAGGGTATTCTGGGTGGTTGCTAGGCGGTTGCTAGAATATTTTGGGTGGTTGCTAGGGTCTTTTGGGTGGTTGCAAGGCTGTTGCTAGGGTATTTTGGGTGGTTGCTAGGGTGTTCTGGGTGGTTGCTATGGTGTTGTTAGGCGGTTGCTAAGGTACTCTGGGTGGTTGCAAGGCGGTTGCTAGGGTCTTTTGGGTGGTTGTTAGGGTCTTTTGGGTGGTTGCTAGGTGGTTGCTAGGGTGTTCTGGGTGGTTGCTAGGCGGTTGCTATGGTGTTGCTAAGCGATGGCTAAGGTATTTTGGGTGGTTGCTAGGGTGTTTCTATGCGGTTGCTAGGTGGTTGCTAGGGTGTTCTGGGTGGTTGCTAGGCGGTTGCTATGGTGTTGCTAAGCGATGGCTAAGGTATTTTGGGTGGTTGCTTGGGTGTTTCTATGCGGTTGCTAGGCTGTTCTGGGTGGTTGCTATGGTGTTGCTAGGTGGTTGCTAAGGTATTCTGGGTGGTTGCTAGGCAGTTACTACGATGTTATGGGTGGTCGTTATGGTGTTGCTAGGCGGTTGCTAGGGTATTCTGGGTTGTTTCTAGGCGGTTGCCTGGGTGGTTGCTATGTTGTTGCTAGGGTGTTCTGGGTGGATGCTATGGTGTTGCTAGGCGGTTGCTAAGGTACTCTGGGTGGTTGCAAGGAGGTTGCTAGGGTCTTTTGGGTGGTTGCAAGGAGGTTGCTAGGGTGTTCTGGGTGGTTGCTAGGCGGTTGCTATGGTGTTGCTAAGCGAGAGCTAAGGTATTTTGGGTGGTTGCTAGGGTGTTTCTATGCGGTTGCTAGGATGTTATGGGTGGTCGTTATGGTGTTGCTAGGGTATTCTGGGTGGTTTCTAGGCGGTTGCCTGGGTGTTCTGGGTGGTTGCTATGTTGTTGCTAGACAGTTGCTAAGGTGTTTTGAGTGGTTGCTAGGCGGTTGCTAGGGTGTTGCTAGGGTGTTCTGGGTGGTTGCTAGGCGGTTGCTATGGTGTTGCTAAGCGAGAGCTAAGGTATTCTGGGTGGTTGCTAGGCGGTTGCTATGGTGTTGCTAAGCGAGAGCTAAGGTATTCTGGGTGGTTGCTAGGCGGTTGCTATGGTGTTCTGGGTGGTTGCTAGAATATTTTCAGTGGTTGCTATGGTCTTTTGGGTGGTTGAGGCGGTTGCTAGGGTATTTTGGGTGGTTGCTAGTGTGTTCTGGGTGGTTGCTAGGATATTATGGGTGGTTGCCAGGGTCTTTTGGTTTGTTGCTAGGTGGTTGCTAGGGTGTTCTGGGTGGTTGCTAGGCGGTTGCCTGGGTGTTGCTATGTTGTTGCTAGGCAGTTGCTAAGGTATTTTGGGTGGTTGCTAGGCGGTTGCTAGGGTGTTGCTAGGGTGTTCTGGGTGGTTGCTATGGTGTTGCTAGGCGGTTGCTAAGGTACTCTGGGTGGTTGCAAGGCGGTTGTTAGGGTCTTTTGGGTGGTTGCTAGGGTCTTTTGGGTGGTTTCTAGGGTGTTCTGGGTGGTTGCTAGGCGGTTGCTATGGTGTTGCTAAGCGATGGCTACGGTATTTTTGGTGGTTGCTAGGGTGTTTCTATGCGGTAGCTAGCCTGTTCTGGGTGGTTGCTATGGTGTTGCTAGGTGGTTGCTAAGGTATTCTGGGTGGTTGCTAGGCAGTTGCTAGGATGTTATGGGTGGTCGTTATGGTGTTGCTAGTCGGTTGCTAGGGTATTCTGGGTGGTTTCTAGGCGGTTGCCTGGGTGTTCTGGGTGGTTGCTATGTTGTTGCTAGGCAGTTGCTAAGGTATTTTGGGTGGTTGCTAGGCGGTTGCTAGGGTGTTTCTAGGAGGTTGCTATGGTGTTCTGGGTGGTTGCTAGAATATTTTCAGTGGATGCTATGGTCTTTTGGGTGGTTGAGGCGGTTGCTAGGGTATTTTGGGTGTTTGCCAGGGTCTTTTGGGTGGTTGCTAGGTGGTTGCTAGGGTGTTCTGGGTGGTTGTTAGGGTGTTCTGACTGGTTGCAATGGTGTTGCTAGGCGGTTGCTAAGGTCTTTTGGGTGGTTGCTAGGCAGTTGCTAGGGTGTTCTGAGGTATTTTGGGTGGTTGCTAGGGTGTTCTGACTGGTTGCTATGGGAGTTACTAGGGTTTTCTAAGGTATTTTGGGTGGTTGCTAGGGTGTTCTGAGTGTCTGCTGTGGTGTTGCTATGGTGTTCTAAGGTATTTTGGGTTAGGGTTAGCCTAACCCTAACCCTTTAGTTTGAAGTTTAAAGTATTTGAAGTTTAAAATAGTTTGAAGTAGATAGATAGATCTATCAACCACTCAAAAGACCATAGCAACCACTGAAAATATCCTAGCAACCACCCAGAACAAAATAGCAACCGCCTAGCAACCACCCAGAATACCTTAGCAACCGCCTAGCAACACCCTAGCAACCACCCAAAATATCTTAGCAACCGCCTAGCAACCGCCCAGAATACCTTAGCAACCGCCTAGAAACCACCCAAAAGACCCTAGCAACCACCCACAATACCCTAGCAACCGCCTTGCAACCACTCAGAATACCTTAGCAACCGCCTAGCAACACAAAAGGACAACCACCCAGAATACCCTAGCAACCACCTAGCAACACCCTAGCAATCACCCAAAATACCTTAGCAACCGCTAACAAAACCCTAGCAACCACCCAAAATACCTTAGCCTCCCACTAGCAACACCATAGCAACCACCCAGAACACCCTAGCAACCTCCTAGCAACACCCTAGCAACCACCTAGCAACCACCCAGAATACCTTAGCAACCACCTAGCAACACCATAGAAACCACCCAGAACAGCCTAGCAACCGCATAGAAACACCCTAGCAACCACCCAAAATACCTTAGCCATCGCTTAGCAACACCATAGCAACCGCCTAGCAACCACCCAGAACACCCTAGAAACCACCCAAAAGACCCTAGCAACCACCCAAAAGATCCTAGCAACCGCCTTCCAACCACCCAGAGTACCTTATCAACCGCCTAGCAACACCATAGCAACCACCCAGAACACCCTACCAACCTCCTAGCAACACCCTAGCAACCGCCTAGCAACCACCCAAAATACATTAGCAACTGCCTAGCAACAACATAGCAACACCCAGGCAACTGCCTAGCAACCACACAGAACACCCTAGCAACCACCTAGCAACAAACCAAAAGACCCTGGCAACCACCCATAATATCCTAGCAACCACCCAGAAAACACTAGCAACCACCCAAAATACCCTAGCAACCGCCTCAACCACCCAAAAGACCATAGCAACCACTGAAAATATTCTAGCAACCACCCAGAACCCCATAGCAACCGCCTAGCAACCACCCAGAATACCTTAGCAACCACCTAGCAACACCATGGCAACCACCCAGAACACCATAGCAACCGCATAGAAACACCCTAGCAACCACCCAAAATACCTTAGCTCTCGCTTAGCAACACCATAGCAACCACCTAGCAACCACCCAGAACACCCTAGCAACAACCTAGCAACCACCCAAAAGACCCTAGCAACCGCCTTGCAACCACCCAGAGTACCTTAGCAACCGCCTAGCAACACCAAAGCATCCACCCAGAACACCCTAGCAACCTCCTAGCAACACCCTAGCAACCGCCTAGCAACCACCCAAAATACCTTAGCAAATGCCTAGCAACAACATAGCAATCACCCAGAACACCCAGGCAACCGCCTAGAAACAACCCAGAATACCCTAGCAACCGCCTAGCAACACCATAACGACCACCCATAACATACTAGCAACTGCCTAGCAACCACCCAGAATACCATAGCAACCACCCAGAACAGCCTACCAACCGCATAGAAACACCCTAGCAACCACCCAAAATACCTTAGCCATCGCTTAGCAACACCATAGCAACCGCCTAGCAACCACCCAGAACACCCTAGCAACCACCTAGCAACCACCCAAAAGACCCTAGCAACCACCCAAAAGACCCTAGCAACCGCCTTGCAACCACCCAGAGTACCTTAGCAACCACCTAGCAACACCATAGCAACCACCCAGAACACCCTAGCAACCACCCAAAATACCCTAGCAACAGCCTTGCAACCACCCAAAAGACCCTAGCAACCACCCAAAATATTCTAGCAACCGCCTAGCAATCACCCAGAATACCTTAGCAACCGCCTAGCAACACCATAGCAATCGCCCAGAATACCCTAGCAACCACCCAAAATACCCTAGCAACCGCCTTGCAACCACCCAGAGTACCTTAGCAACCACCTAGCAACACCGTAGCAACCACCCAGAACACCCTAGCAACCACCCAGAACACCCTAGCAACCACCCAAAATATTCTAGCAACCGCCTAGCAACCACCCAGAATACCTTAGCAACCGCCTAGCAACACCATAGCAATCGCCCAGAATACCCTAGCAACCACCCAAAATACCCTAGCAAGCGCCTAGCAACCACCCAGAGTACCTTAGCAACCACCTAGCAACACCGTAGCAACCACCCAAAATATTCTAGCAACCGCCTAGCAACACCATAGCAACCGCCTAGAAACACCCTAGCAACAACCCAAAATTCCTTAGCAACCGCTTAGCAACACCCTAGCAACCACCTAGCAACCACCCAAAATACCCTAGTAACCGCCTTGCAACCAACCAGAAAACCTTAGCAACCGCCTAGCAACACCATAGCAACCACCCAGAACACCCTAGCAACCGCCTAGCAACACCATAGCAACCACCCAGAACACCCTATCAACCATCTAGCAACACCCTAGCAACCACCCAAAACACTCTAGTAACCATCCATAACACCATAGCCAACCACCCAGAAGACCCTAGCAACCACCCAAAATACCCTAGCAACCGCCTAGCAACCACTCAGAACACCCTAGTAATCAACCATAACATCCTTGCAACCACCCAGAACACCCTAACAACCACCCAAAATACCCTAGCAACCGCCTAGCAACCACCCAAAAGACCGTAGCAACCACTGAAAATATCCTAGCAACACCATAGCAACCGCCTAGCAACCACCCAGAATACCTTAGCAAAAAACCATAGGTTTTGTACTTTTTGCATTGCATTGCACACCAGAACTAACTCATTCCCATGTTAATTAAAGACATAGAGAGATTTCTCTTTAATGAACATGGCAATGAGTTATTTCTGGTGTGCAATGCAATGCAATGCGAAAAGTGCATAAGCTATAATATTGCACAACGTTAACAACACACATATCTCTTTAATGCACATGGGAATGATTTAGTTCTGGTGAACAATGCAATGCAATGCAATGCAATGCAATGCAATGCAACCACACGTTATGTCTTTAATCAACATGGGAATGAGTTAGTTCTGGTGTGCAATGCAATGCAATGTGAAAAGTGCATATTTTATTCTTCAGTGCACAACGTTAGATCTTTAATGCAATGCAATGCAGTGCAAAGCAAAACAATGCAATGCAATTCAATGCAATGCAATGCAATGCAATGCAATGCAACCACACGTTATGTCTTTAATCAACATGGGAATGAGTTAGTTCTGGTGTGCAATGCAATGCAATGTGAAAAGTGCATATGTTATTCTTCAGTGCACAACGTTAGATCGTTAATGCAATGCAATGCAGTGCAAAGCAAAACAATGCAATGCAATTCAATTCAATGCAATGCAATTCAATGCAATGCAATGCAATGCAATGCAATGCAATGCAACCACACGTTATGTCTTTAATCAACATGGGAATGAGTTAGTTCTGGTGTGCATTGCAATGCAATGCAATGTGAAAAGTGCATATGTTATTCTTCAGTGCACAACGTTAGATCGTTAATGCAATGCAATGCAAAGCAGTGCAAAGCAAAACAAGGCAATGCAATGCAACCACACGTTATGTCTTTAATCAACATGGGAATGAGTTAGTTCTGGTGTGCAATGCAATGCAATGCAAAAAGTGCATTTTGTTATTCAGTGCACAACGTCAGATCGTTAGTGCAGTGCAATGCCATGCAATGCAATGCAATGCTATGCAATGCGAAAAGTACATGTGTTATTTTTCAGTTCACAACGTTAGATCGTTAGTGCAATGCAATGCAATGCAGTGCAAAGCAAAGCAAAGCAAAGCAAAACAAGGCAATGCAATGCAATGCAATGCAATGCTATGCAATGCGAAAAGTACATGTGTTATTTTTCAGTTCACAACGTTAGATCGTTAGTGCAATGCAATGCAATGCAGTGCAAAGCAAAGCAAAGCAAAGCAAAACAAGGCAATGCAATGCAATGCAATGCAATGCAATGCAATGCAATGCAATGCAATGCAATGCAATGCAAATGAAATGCAATGCAATGCAATGCAATGCAATGCAATGCAATGCAATGCAAATGCAATGCAATGCAATGCAATGCAATGCAACCACACGTTATGTCTTTAATCAACATGGGAATGAGTTAGTTCTGGTGTGCAATGCAATGCAATGCAAAAAGTGCATTTTGTTATTCAGTGCACAACGTCCGATCGTTAGTGCAGTGCAATGCCATGCAATGCAATGCAATGCAATGCAATGCGAAAAGTACATGTGTTATTTTTCAGTTCACAACGTTAGATCTTTAATGCAATGCAATGCAGTGCAAAGCAAAATAAGGCAATGCAATGCAATGCAATGCAATGCAATGCAATGCAATGCAACCACACGTTATGTCTTTAATCAACATGGGAATGAGTTAGTTCTGGTTTGCAATGCAATGCAATGCAAAAAGTGCATTTTGTTATTCAGTGCACAACGTCAGATCGTTAGTCTAGTGCAGTGCAATGCCATGCAATGCAATGCAATGCAATGCAATGCAATGCAATGCAATGCAATGCAATGCGAAAAGTACATGTGTTATTTTTCAGTTCACAACGTTAGATCGTTAGTGCAATGCAATGCAGTGCAAAGCAAAACAATGCAATGCAATTCAATTCAATGCAATGCAATGCAATTCAATGCAATGCAATGCAATGCAATGCAATGCAATGCAATGCAATGCAATGCAATGCAACCACACGTTATGTCTTTAATCAACATGGGAATGAGTTAGTTCTGGTGTGCATTGCAATGCAATGCAATGTGAAAAGTGCATATGTTATTCTTCAGTGCACAACGTTAGATCGTTAATGCAATGCAATGCAAAGCAGTGCAAAGCAAAACAAGGCAATGCAATGCAACCACACGTTATGTCTTTAATCAACATGGGAATGAGTTAGTTCTGGTGTGCAATGCAATGCAATGCAAAAAGTGCATAACGTATGTTAGTGCAATGCAATGCAATGCAACAACACACGTTATCTCTTTAATGAACATGGGAAGGATTTAGTTCTGGTGTGCAATGCAATGCAATGTGAAAAGTGCATATGTTATTCTTCAGTGCACAACGATAGATCTTTAATGCAGTGCAATGCAATGCAGTGCAAAGCAAAGCAATGCAATGCAATGCAATGCAATGCAATGCAATGCAATGCAATGCAAATGAAATGCAATGCAATGCAATGCAAATGAAATGCAATGCAATGCAATGCAATGCAATGCAATGCAACCACAAGTTATGTCTTTAATCAACATGGGAATGAGTTAGTTATGGTGTGCAATGCAATGCAATGTGAAAAGTGCATTTTGTTATTCAGTGCACAACGTCCGATCGTTAGTGCAGTGCAATGCCATGCAATGCAATGCAATGCAATGCAATGCAATGCAATGCGAAAAGTACATGTGTTATTTTTCAGTTCACAACGTTAGATCTTTAATGCAATGCAATGCAATGCAGTGCAAAGCAAAATAAGGCAATGCAATGCAATGCAATGCAATGCAATGCAACCACACGTTATGTCTTTAATCAACATGGGAATGAGTTAGTTCTGGTGTGCAATGCAATGCAATGCAAAAAGTGCATTTTGTTATTCAGTGCACAACGTCAGATCGTTAGTCTAGTGCAGTGCAATGCCATGCAATGCAATGCAATGCAATGCAATGCAATGCGAAAAGTACATGTGTTATTTTTCAGTTCACAACGTTAGATCGTTAGTGCAATGCAATGCAATACAATGCAATGTGCAATGCAACAACACACGTTATGTCTTTAATCAACATGGGAATGAGTTAGTTCTGGTGTGCAATGTAATACAATGCAATGCGAAAAGTGCATATTGTTATTCAGTTGCACAACGTCAGATCGTGTGTTGTGTGTCAGATCAACACACATAGTTATGTCTTTAATGAACATGGGAATGAGTTTGATCCGGCATGCAATGCAATGTAAGAAGTGCATAACCTATATGTTACTCTTCAGTAAACAACGTTAGATCGTTAGTGCAATGCAATGCAACAACACACGTTATGTCTTTAATCAACATGGGAATGAGTTAGTTCTGGTGTGCAATTGAATGCATTTGTAAAAAGTGCATAACTTATATGTTATTCTTCAGTGCACAACGTTAGATCTTTAGTGCAATGCAATGCAACAACACACTTTATCTCTTCTTTGAACATGGGAATGAGTTAGTTCTGGTGTGCAATTTAATGCAATGTAAAAAGTGCATAACCTGTATGTTATTATTCAGTGCACAACGTTTGTGCAATGCAATGCAATAACACTCATAATGAACCTGGGAATGATTTTGTTCTGGTGTGCAATGCACTGCAGTGCGAGAAGTGCATAATCTGTATGTTATGCTTCAAGTTGCACAACGTTAGATCGTTAGTGTAATGCAATGCAAGAAGTGCATAGCCTATGTTTCTTTAATGATGCTCAACGTTAGATCGTTTGTGCAAAGCACATAATGTTATTACAATGGTACGCTTTTGACCTACTGAACATATTTCTGGCCAAAGAGTCCTTAAAGATGTTATTCCATCCTGACAAAAGTCCATTTTTGACATACTGAAATTTTTTCTTGGCCAAGGAGTACTCGAAACTTGACCTTTCTATATATACTAAGTGGACTCTTTTTTGTGTTACACTGTAAAAAAAAATTCAATTAGTCTGACGTATTTCTCATTGAGCCAATGTTAACAGACTATTGCAACAAGAATCGCACTTGGGCCATTTTAAAAATGTAGATGTGACTCGTCACTAGAAAATTTTGACGGAGAGGTTAGACATATTTATCATCAGATGGAGTCTATAATTTTACATAGTTTAAAAACTTTTAAGGGAACCTTTGACCAGAAATAATAATAGAATTATTAAGATAATAATAGTAATAATAATTAGATGCGAAAGTTCGTCGAGACAAACTTTAAGTTGGCTTGAGAAAGTTTGGACCAGAATGTTTTTTGCTATGCAGTTGCTAGGATGTTATGGGTGGTCGTTATGGTGTTGCTAGGCGGTTGCTAGGGTATTCTGGGTGGTTTCTAGGCGGTTGCCTGGGTGTTCTGGGTGGTTGCTATGTTGTTGCTAGGCAGTTGCTAAGGTATTTTGGGTGGTTGCTAGGCGGTTGCTAGGCGGTTGCTAGGAGGTTGCTAGGGTTTTCTGGGTGGTTGTTATGGTGTTGCTAGGCGGAGGCTAAGGTATTTTGGGTGGTTGCTAGGCGGTTGCTAGGGTGTTGCTAGGAGGTTGCTAGGGTGTTCTGGGTGGTTGCTATGGTGTTGCTAGGCGGTTGCTAAGGTACTCTGGGTGGTTGCAAGGTGGTTGCTAGGGTCTTTTGGGTGGTTGCTAGGGTGTTCTGGGTGGTTGCTAGGCGGTTGCTTTGGTGTTGCTAAGCGATGGCTAAGGTATTTTGGGTGGTTGCTAGGGTGTTTCTATGCGGTTGCTAGGCTGTTCTGGGTGGTATCTAGGCGGTTACCTGGGTGTTCTGGGTGGTTGCTCTGTTGTTGCTAGGCAGTTGCTAAGGTATTTTGGGTGGTTGCTAAGCGGTTGCTAGGGTGTTGCTAGGAGGTTGCTAGGTGGTTGCTAAGCTATTCTGGGTGGTTGCTAGGAGGTTGCTATGGTGTTCTGGGTGGTTGCTAGAATATTTTCAGTGGTTGCTATGGTCTTTTGGGTGGTTGAGGCGATTGCTAGGGTATTTTGGGTGGTTGCTAGTGTGTTCTGGGTGGTTGCTAAGATATTATGGGTGGTTGCCAGGGTCTTTTGGGTGGTTGCTAGGTGGTTGCTAGGGTGTTCTGGGTGGTTGCTAGGCGGTTGCTATGGTGTTGCTAAGCGGTTGCTAAGGTATTTTGGGTGGTTGCTAGGGTGTTTCTAGGCGGTTGCTAGTCTGTTCTGGGTGGTTGCTAATGTATTCTTGGTGGTTGCTAGGCGGTTGCAATGGTGTTCTGGGTGGTTGCTGAGATATTTTCAGTGGTTGCTATGGTCTTTTGGGTGGTTGAGGCGGTTGCTAGGGTATTTTGGGTGGTTGCTAGGCGGTTGCTAGGTTGTTCTGGGTGGTTGCTAGGGTATTCTGGGTGGTTGCTAGGCGGTTGCTATAATATTTTGGGTGGTTGCTAGGGTCTTTTGGGTGGTTGCAAGGCTGTTGCTAGGGTATTTTGGGTGGTTGCTAGGGTGTTCTGGGTGGTTGCTATGGTGTTGTTAGGCGGTTGCTAAGGTACTCTGGGTGGTTGCAAGGCGGTTGCTAGGGTCTTTTGGGTGGTTGTTAGGGTCTTTTGGGTGGTTGCTAGGTGGTTGCTAGGGTGTTCTGGGTGGTTGCTAGGCGGTTGCTATGGTGATGCTAAGCGATGGCTAAGGTATTTTGGGTGGTTGCTAGGGTGTTTCTATGCGGTTGCTAGGTGGTTGCTAGGGTGTTCTGGGTGGTTGCTAGGCGGTTGCTATGGTGTTGCTAAGCGATGGCTAAGGTATTTTGGGTGGTTGCTTGGGTGTTTCTATGCGGTTGCTAGGCTGTTCTGGGTGGTTGCTATGGTGTTGCTAGGTGGTTGCTAAGGTATTCTGGGTGGTTGCTAGGCAGTTACTACGATGTTATGGGTGGTCGTTATGGTGTTGCTAGGCGGTTGCTAGGGTATTCTGGGTTGTTTCTAGGCGGTTGCCTGGGTGGTTGCTATGTTGTTGCTAGGGTGTTCTGGGTGGATGCTATGGTGTTGCTAGGCGGTTGCTAAGGTACTCTGGGTGGTTGCAAGGAGGTTGCTAGGGTCTTTTGGGTGGTTGCAAGGAGGTTGCTAGGGTGTTCTGGGTGGTTGCTAGGCGGTTGCTATGGTGTTGCTAAGCGAGAGCTAAGGTATTTTGGGTGGTTGCTAGGGTGTTTCTATGCGGTTGCTAGGATGTTATGGGTGGTCGTTATGGTGTTGCTAGGGTATTCTGGGTGGTTTCTAGGCGGTTGCCTGGGTGTTCTGGGTGGTTGCTATGTTGTTGCTAGACAGTTGCTAAGGTGTTTTGAGTGGTTGCTAGGCGGTTGCTAGGGTGTTGCTAGGGTGTTCTGGGTGGTTGCTAGGCGGTTGCTATGGTGTTGCTAAGCGAGAGCTAAGGTATTCTGGGTGGTTGCTAGGCGGTTGCTATGGTGTTCTGGGTGGTTGCTAGAATATTTTCAGTGGTTGCTATGGTCTTTTGGGTGGTTGAGGCGGTTGCTAGGGTATTTTGGGTGGTTGCTAGTGTGTTCTGGGTGGTTGCTAGGATATTATGGGTGGTTGCCAGGGTTTTTTGGTTTGTTGCTAGGTGGTTGCTAGGGTGTTCTGGGTGGTTGCTAGGCGGTTGCCTGGGTGTTGCCATGTTGTTGCTAGGCAGTTGCTAAGGTATTTTGGGTGGTTGCTAGGCGGTTGCTAGGGTGTTGCTAGGGTGTTCTGGGTGGTTGCTAGGCGGTTGCTATGGTGTTGCTAAGCGAGAGCTAAGGTATTCTGGGTGGTTGCTAGGCGGTTGCTATGGTGTTCTGGGTGGTTGCTAGAATATTTTCAGTGGTTGCTATGGTCTTTTGGGTGGTTGAGGCGGTTGCTAGGGTATTTTGGGTGGTTGCTAGTGTGTTCTGGGTGGTTGCTAGGATATTATGGGTGGTTGCCAGGGTTTTTTGGTTTGTTGCTAGGTGGTTGCTAGGGTGTTCTGGGTGGTTGCTAGGCGGTTGCCTGGGTGTTGCCATGTTGTTGCTAGGCAGTTGCTAAGGTATTTTGGGTGGTTGCTAGGCGGTTGCTAGGGTGTTGCTAGGGTGTTCTGGGTGGTTGCTATGGTGTTGCTAGGCGGTTGCTAAGGTGCTCTGGGTGGTTGCAAGGCGGTTGTTAGGGTCTTTTGGGTGGTTGCTAGGGTCTTTTGGGTGGTTTCTAGG
Organism: Leuciscus leuciscus; assembly: GCF_965113295.1. Lineage (NCBI taxonomy): Eukaryota > Metazoa > Chordata > Actinopteri > Cypriniformes > Leuciscidae > Leuciscus > Leuciscus leuciscus. The sequence goes on from NW_028118452.1 coordinate 50,603, forward strand.
GTGTTCTGGGTGGTTGCTAGGCGGTTGCTATGGTGTTGCTAAGCGATGGCTACGGTATTTTGGGTGGTTGCTAGGGTGTTTCTATGCGGTAGCTAGGCTGTTCTGGGTGGTTGCTATGGTGTTGCTAGGTGGTTGCTAAGGTATTCTGGGTGGTTGCTAGGCAGTTGCTAGGATGTTATGGGTGGTCGTTATGGTGTTGCTAGGCGGTTGCTAGGGTATTCTGGGTGGTTTCTAGGCGGTTGCCTGGGTGTTCTGGGTGGTTGCTATGTTGTTGCTAGGCAGTTGCTAAGGTATTTTGGGTGGTTGCTAAGCGGTTGCTAGGGTGTTTCTAGGAGGTTGCTATGGTGTTCTGGGTGGTTGCTAGAATATTTTCAGTGGATGCTATGGTCTTTTGGGTGGTTGAGGCGGTTGCTAGGGTATTTTGGGTGTTTGCCAGGGTCTTTTGGGTGGTTTCATAGGTGGTTGCTAGGGTGTTCTGGGTGGTTGTTAGGGTGTTCTGACTGGTTGCAATGGTGTTGCTATGGTGTTCTAAGGTATTTTGGGTGGTTGCTAGGGTGTTGCTAGGCGGTTGCTAAGGTCTTTTGGGTGGTTGCTAGGCAGTTGTTAGGGTGTTCTGAGGTATTTTGGGTGGTTGCTAGGGTGTTCTGACTGGTTGCTATGGGAGTTACTAGGGTTTTCTAAGGTATTTTGGGTGGTTGCTAGGGTGTTCTGAGTGTCTGCTGTGGTGTTGCTATGGTGTTCTAAGGTATTTTGGGTTAGGGTTAGCCTAACCATAACCCTTTAGTTTGAAGTTTAAAGTATTTGAAGTTTAAAATAGTTTGAAGTAGATAGATAGATCTATCAACCACTCAAAAGACCATAGCAACCACTGAAAATATCCTAGCAACCACCCAGAACAACATAGCAACCGCCTAGCAACACCCTAGCAACCACCCAAAATATCTTAGCAACCGCCTAGCAACCGCCCAGAATACCTTAGCAACCGCCTAGAAACCACCCAAAAGACCCTAGCAACCACCCACAATACCCTAGCAACCGCCTTGCAACCACTCAGAATACCTTAGCAACCGCCTAGCAACACAAAAGGACAACCACCCAGAATACCCTAGCAACCACCTAGCAACACCCTAGCAATCACCCAAAATACCTTAGCAACCGCTAACAAAACCCTAGCAACCACCCAAAATACCTTAGCCTCCCACTAGCAACACCATAGCAACCACCCAGAACACCCTAGCAACCTCCTAGCAACACCCTAGCAACCGCCTAGCAACCACCCAGAATACCTTAGCAACCACCTAGCAACACCATAGAAACCACCCAAAACAGCCTAGCAACCGCATAGAAACACCCTAGAACCACCCAAAATACCTTAGCCATCGCTTAGCAACACCATAGCAACCGCCTAGCAACCACCCAGAACACCCTAGAAACCACCCAAAAGACCCTAGCAACCACCCAAAAGATCCTAGCAACCGCCTTGCAACCACCCAGAGTACCTTATCAACCGCCTAGCAACACCATAGCAACCACCCAGAACACCCTACCAACCTCCTAGCAACACCCTAGCAACCGCCTAGCAACCACCCAAAATACCGTAGCAACTGCCTAGCAACAACATAGCAACACCCAGGCAACTGCCTAGCAACCACCCAGAACACCCTAGCAACCACCTAGCAACAAACCAAAAGACCCTGGCAACCACCCATAATATCCTGGCAACCACCCAGAAAACACTAGCAACCACCCAAAATACCCTAGCAACCGCCTCAACCACCCAAAAGACCATAGCAACCACTGAAAATATTCTAGCAACCACCCAGAACCCCATAGCAACCGCCTAGCAACCACCCAGAATACCTTAGCAACCACCTAGCAACACCATGGCAACCACCCAGAACACCATAGCAACCGCATAGAAACACCCTAGCAACCACCCAAAATACCTTAGCTCTCGCTTAGCAACATCATAGCAACCACAAAGCAACCACCCAGAACACCCTAGCAACAACCTAGCAACCACCCAAAAGACCCTAGCAACCGCCTTGCAACCACCCAGAGTACCTTAGCAACCGCCTAGCAACACCAAAGCATCCACCCAGAACACCCTAGCAACCTCCTAGCAACACCCTAGCAACCGCCTAGCAACCACCCAAAATACCTTAGCAAATGCCTAGCAACAACATAGCAATCACCCAGAACACCCAGGCAACCGCCTAGAAACAACCCAGAATACCCTAGCAACCGCCTAGCAACACCATAACGACCACCCATAACATACTAGCAACTGCCTAGCAACCACCCAGAATACCATGGCAACCACCCAGAACAGCCTACCAACCGCATAGAAACACCCTAGCAACCACCCAAAATACCTTAGCCATCGCTTAGCAACACCATAGCAACCGCCTAGCAACCACCCAGAACACCCTAGCAACCACCCAAAAGACCCTAGCAACCGCCTTGCAACCACCCAGAGTACCTTAGCAACCACCTAGCAACACCATAGCAACCACCCAAAACACCCTAGCAACCACCCAAAATACCCTAGCAACAGCCTTGCAACCACCCAAAAGACCCTAGCAACCACCCAAAATATTCTAGCAACCGCCTAGCAATCACCCAGAATACCTTAGCAACCGCCTAGCAACACCATAGCAATCGCCCAGAATACCCTAGCAACCACCCAAAATACCCTAGCAACCGCCTTGCAACCACCCAGAGTACCTTAGCAACCACCTAGCAACACCGTAGCAACCACCCAGAACACCCTAGCAACCACCCAAAATACCCTAGCAACCACCCAAAATATTCTAGCAACCGCCTAGCAACCACCCAGAATACCTTAGCAACTGCCTAGCAACACCATAGCAATCGCCCAGAATACCCTAGCAACCACCCAAAATACCCTAGCAACCGCCTTGCAACCACCCAGAGTACCTTAGCAACCACCTAGCAACACCGTAGCAACCACCCAGAACACCCTAGCAACCACCCAAAATACCCTAGCAACCACCCAAAATATTCTAGCAACCGCCTAGCAACACCATAGCAACCGCCTAGAAACACCCTAGCAACAACCCAAAATTCCTTAGCAACCGCTTAGCAACACCCTAGCAACCACCTAGCAACCACCCAAAAGACCCTAGCAACCACCCAAAATACCCTAGTAACCGCCTTGCAACCAACCAGAAAACCTTAGCAACCACCTAGCAACACCATAGCAACCACCCAGAACACCCTAGCAACCGCCTAGCAACACCATAGCAACCACCCAGAACACCCTATCAACCATCTAGCAACACCCTAGCAACCACCCAAAACACTCTAGTAACCATCCATAACACCATAGCCAACCACCCAGAAGACCCTAGCAACCACCCAAAATACCCTAGCAACCGCCTAGCAACCACCCAGAACACCCTAGTAATCAACCATAACATCCTTGCAACCACCCAGAACACCCTAACAACCACCCAAAATACCCTAGCAACCGCCTAGCAACCACCCAAAAGACCGTAGCAACCACTGAAAATATCCTAGCAACACCATAGCAACCGCCTAGCAACCACCCAGAATACCTTAGCAAAAAACCATAGGTTTTGTACTTTTTGCATTGCATTGCACACCAGAACTAACTCATTCCCATGTTAATTAAAGACATAGAGAGATTTCTCTTTAATGAACATGGCAATGAGTTATTTCTGGTGTGCAATGCAATGCAATGCGAAAAGTGCATAAGCTATAATATTGCACAACGTTAACAACACACATATCTCTTTAATGCACATGGGAATGATTTAGTTCTGGTGAACAATGCAATGCAATGCAATGCAATGCAATGCAACCACACGTTATGTCTTTAATCAACATGGGAATGAGTTAGTTCTGGTGTGCAATGCAATGCAATGTGAAAAGTGCATATGTTATTCTTCAGTGCACAACGTTAGATCGTTAATGCAATGCAATGCAAAGCAGTGCAAAGCAAAACAAGGCAATGCAATGCAACCACACGTTATGTCTTTAATCAACATGGGAATGAGTTAGTTCTGGTGTGCAATGCAATGCAATGCAAAAAGTGCATAACGTATGTTAGTGCAATGCAATGCAATGCAACAACACACGTTATCTCTTTAATGAACATGGGAATGACAGTTCTGGTGTGCAATGCAATGCAAAAAGTGCATCAACTATATGTTATTCTTCAGTGCACAACGGTTAGATCGTTTTTGCAATGCAATGCAACAATAAACATATCTCTTTAATGAACATGGGAAGGATTTAGTTCTGGTGTGCAATGCAATGCAATGTGAAAAGTGCATATGTTATTCTTCAGTGCACAACGATAGATCGTTAATGCAGTGCAATGCAATGCAATGCAGTGCAAAGCAAAGCAATGCAATGCAATGCAATGCAATGCAATGCAATGCAATGCAATGCAATGCAAATGAAATGCAATGCAATGCAATGCAATGCAATGCAATGCAATGCAATGCAATGCAATGCAATGCAATGCAATGCAATGCAATGCAATGCAATGCAACCACAAGTTATGTCTTTAATCAACATGGGAATGAGTTAGTTATGGTGTGCAATGCAATGCAATGTGAAAAGTGCATATGTTATTCTTCAGTGCACAACGTTAGATCGTTAATGCAATGCAATGCAATGCAATGCAATGCAATGCAATGCAATGCAATGCAATGCAATGCAAAGCAATGCAATGCAATGCAAACACATGTTATGTCTTTAATCAACATGGGAATGAGTTAGTTCTGGTGTGCAATGCAATGCAATGCAAAAAGTGCATTATGTTATTCAGTGCACAACGTCAGATCGTTAGTGCAGTGCAATGCCATGCAATGCAATGCAATGCTATGCAATGCGAAAAGTACATGTGTTATTTTTCAGTTCACAACGTTAGATTGTTAGTGCAATGCAATGCAATGCAATGCAGTGCAAAGCAAAGCAAAACAAGGCAATGCAATGCAATGCAATGCAATGCAATGCAATGCAATGCAATGCAATGCCATGCAATGCAATGCAAACACATGTTATGTCTTTAATCAACATGGGAATGAGTTAGTTCTGGTGTGCAATGCAATGCAATGCAAAAAGTGCATTTTGTCATTCAGTGCACAACGTCAGATCGTTAGTGCAGTGCAATGCCATGCAATGCAATGCAATGCAATGCAATGCAATGCAATGCAATGCAATGCAATGCAATGCAATGCAATGCAATGCAATGCGAAAAGTACATGTGTTATTTTTCAGTTCACAACGTTAGATCGTTAGTGCAATGCAATGCAATGCAATGCAGTGCAAAGCAAAGCAAAACAAGGCAATGCAATGCAATGCAATGCAATGCAATGCAATGCAATGCCATGCCATGCCATGCCATGCAATGCAAATGAAATGAAATGCAATGCAAATGCAATGCAATGCAATGCAACCACACGTTATGTCTTTAATCAACATGGGAATGAGTTAGTTCTGGTGTGCAATGCAATGCAATGCAAAAAGTGCATAACGTATGTTAGTGCAATGCAATGCAATGCAACAACACACGTTATCTCTTTAATGAACATGGGAATGACAGTTCTGGTGTGCAATGCAATGCAAAAAGTGCATCAACTATATGTTATTCTTCAGTGCACAACGGTTAGATCGTTTTTGCAATGCAATGCAACAATAAACATATCTCTTTAATGAACATGGGAAGGATTTAGTTCTGGTGTGCAATGCAATGCAATGTGAAAAGTGCATATGTTATTCTTCAGTGCACAACGATAGATCGTTAATGCAGTGCAATGCAATGCAATGCAGTGCAAAGCAAAGCAATGCAATGCAATGCAATGCAATGCAATGCAATGCAATGCAATGCAATGCAAAGCAATGCAACCACAAGTTATGTCTTTAATCAACATGGGAATGAGTTAGTTATGGTGTGCAATGCAATGCAATGTGAAAAGTGCATATGTTATTCTTCAGTGCACAACGTTAGATCGTTAATGCAATGCAATGTGAAAAGTGCATATGTTATTCTTCAGTGCACAACGTTAGATCGTTAATGCAATGCAATGCAAAGCAGTGCAAAGCAAAACAAGGCAATGCAATGCAACCACACGTTATGTCTTTAATCAACATGGGAATGAGTTAGTTCTGGTGTGCAATGCAATGCAATGCAAAAAGTGCATAACGTATGTTAGTGCAATGCAATGCAATGCAACAACACACGTTATCTCTTTAATGAACATGGGAATGACAGTTCTGGTGTGCAATGCAATGCAAAAAGTGCATCAACTATATGTTATTCTTCAGTGCACAACGGTTAGATCGTTTTTGCAATGCAATGCAACAATAAACATATCTCTTTAATGAACATGGGAAGGATTTAGTTCTGGTGTGCAATGCAATGCAATGTGAAAAGTGCATATGTTATTCTTCAGTGCACAACGATAGATCGTTAATGCAGTGCAATGCAATGCAATGCAGTGCAAAGCAAAGCAATGCAATGCAATGCAATGCAATGCAATGCAATGCAATGCAATGCAATGCAATGCAATGCAATGCAACCACAAGTTATGTCTTTAATCAACATGGGAATGAGTTAGTTATGGTGTGCAATGCAATGCAATGTGAAAAGTGCATATGTTATTCTTCAGTGCACAACGTTAGATCGTTAATGCAATGCAATGCAATGCAGTGCAAAGCAACATAAGGCAATGCCATGCAATGCAATGCAATGCAATGCAAACACATGTTATGTCTTTAATCAACATGGGAATGAGTTAGTTCTGGTGTGCAATGCAATGCCATGCAAAAAGTGCATTTTGTCATTCAGTGCACAACGTCAGATCGTTAGTGCAGTGCAATGCCATGCAATGCAATGCAATGCAATGCAATGCAATGCAATGCAATGCAATGCAATGCGATGCAATGCATTGCGAAAATGCAATGTGCAATGCAACAACACACGTTATGTCTTTAATCAACATGGGAATGAGTTAGTTCTGGTGTGCAATGTAATACAATGCAATGCGAAAAGTGCATATTGTTATTCAGTTGCACAACGTCAGATCCTGTGTTGTGTGTCAGATCAACACACATAGTTATGTCTTTAATGAACATGGGAATGAGTTTGATCCGGTGTGCAATGCAATGTAAGAAGTGCATAACCTATATGTTACTCTTCAGTAAACAACGTTAGATCGTTAGTGCAATGCAATGCAACAACACAGGTTATGTCTTTAATCAACATGGGAATGAGTTAGTTCTGGTGTGCAATTGAATGCATTTGTAAAAAGTGCATAACTTATATGTTATTATTCAGTACACAACGTTTGTGCAATGCAATGCAATAACACTCATAATGAACCGGGGAATGATTTTGTTCTGGTGTGCAATGCACTGCAGTGCGAGAAGTGCATAATCTGTATGTTATGCTTCAAGTTGCACAACGTTAGATCGTTAGTGTAATGCAATGCAAGAAGTGCATAGCCTATGTTTCTTTAATGATGCTCAACGTTAGATCGTTTGTGCAAAGCACATAATGTTATTACAATGGTACGCTTTTGACCTACTGAACATATTTCTGGCCAAAGAGTCCTTAAAGATGTTATTCCATCCTGACAAAAGTCCATTTTTGACATACTGAAATTTTTTCTTGGCCAAGGAGTACTCGAAACTTGACCTTTCTATATATACTAAGTGGACTCTTTTTTGTGTTACACTGTAAAAAAAAATTCAATTAGTCTGACGTATTTCTCATTGAGCCAATGTTAACAGACTATTGCAACAAGAATCGCACTTGGGCCATTTTAAAAATGTAGATGTGACTCGTCACTAGAAAATTTTGACGGAGAGGTTAGACATATTTATCATCAGATGGAGTCTATAATTTTACATAGTTTAAAAACTTTTAAGGGAACCTTTGACCAGAAATAATAATAGAATTATTAAGATAATAATAGTAATAATAATTAGATGCGAAAGTTCGTCGAGACAAACTTTAAGTTGGCTTGAGAAAGTTTGGACCAGAATGTTTTTTGCTATGCAGTTGCTAGGATGTTATGGGTGGTCGTTATGGTGTTGCTAGGCGGTTGCTAGGGTATTCTGGGTGGTTTCTAGGCGGTTGCCTGGGTGTTCTGGGTGGTTGCTATGTTGTTGCTAGGCAGTTGCTAAGGTATTTTGGGTGGTTGCTAGGCGGTTGCTAGGCGGTTGCTAGGAGGTTGCTAGGGTTTTCTGGGTGGTTGTTATGGTGTTGCTAGGCGGAGGCTAAGGTATTTTGGGTGGTTGCTAGGCGGTTGCTAGGGTGTTGCTAGGAGGTTGCTAGGGTGTTCTGGGTGGTTGCTATGGTGTTGCTAGGCGGTTGCTAAGGTACTCTGGGTGGTTGCAAGGTGGTTGCTAGGGTCTTTTGGGTGGTTGCTAGGGTGTTCTGGGTTGTTGCTAGGCGGTTGCTTTGGTGTTGCTAAGCGATGGCTAAGGTATTTTGGGTGGTTGCTAGGGTGTTTCTATGCGGTTGCTAGGCTGTTCTGGGTGGTTTCTAGGCGGTTACCTGGGTGTTCTGGGTGGTTGCTCTGTTGTTGCTAGGCAGTTGCCAGCCAGTATTTTGGGTGGTTGCTAAGCGGTTGCTAGGGTGTTGCTAGGAGGTTGCTAGGTGGTTGCTAAGCTATTCTGGGTGGTTGCTAGGAGGTTGCTATGGTGTTCTGGGTGGTTGCTAGAATATTTTCAGTGGTTGCTATGGTCTTTTGGGTGGTTGAGGCGATTGCTAGGGTATTTTGGGTGGTTGCTAGTGTGTTCTGGGTGGTTGCTAAGATATTATGGGTGGTTGCCAGGGTCTTTTGGGTGGTTGCTAGGTGGTTGCTAGGGTGTTCTGGGTGGTTGCTAGGCGTTTGCTATGGTGTTGCTAAGCGGTTGCTAAGGTATTTTGGGTGGTTGCTAGGGTGTTTCTAGGCGGTTGCTAGTCTGTTCTGGGTGGTTGCTAATGTATTCTTGGTGGTTGCTAGGCGGTTGCAATGGTGTTCTGGGTGGTTGCTGAGATATTTTCAGTGGTTGCTATGGTCTTTTGGGTGGTTGAGGCGGTTGCTAGGGTATTTTGGGTGGTTGCTAGGCGGTTGCTAGGTTGTTCTGGGTGGTTGCTAGGGTATTCTGGGTGGTTGCTAGGCGGTTGCTATAATATTTTGGGTGGTTGCTAGGGTCTTTTGGGTGGTTGCAAGGCTGTTGCTAGGGTATTTTGGGTGGTTGCTAGGGTGTTCTGGGTGGTTGCTATGGTGTTGTTAGGCGGTTGCTAAGGTACTCTGGGTGGTTGCAAGGCGGTTGCTAGGGTCTTTTGGGTGGTTGTTAGGGTCTTTTGGGTGGTTGCTAGGTGGTTGCTAGGGTGTTCTGGGTGGTTGCTAGGCGGTTGCTATGGTGTTGCTAAGCGATGGCTAAGGTATTTTGGGTGGTTGCTAGGGTGTTTCTATGCGGTTGCTAGGTGGTTGCTAGGGTGTTCTGGGTGGTTGCTAGGCGGTTGCTATGGTGTTGCTAAGCGATGGCTAAGGTATTTTGGGTGGTTGCTTGGGTGTTTCTATGCGGTTGCTAGGCTGTTCTGGGTGGTTGCTATGGTGTTGCTAGGTGGTTGCTAAGGTATTCTGGGTGGTTGCTAGGCAGTTACTACGATGTTATGGGTGGTCGTTATGGTGTTGCTAGGCGGTTGCTAGGGTATTCTGGGTTGTTTCTAGGCGGTTGCCTGGGTGGTTGCTATGTTGTTGCTAGGGTGTTCTGGGTGGATGCTATGGTGTTGCTAGGCGGTTGCTAAGGTACTCTGGGTGGTTGCAAGGAGGTTGCTAGGGTCTTTTGGGTGGTTGCAAGGAGGTTGCTAGGGTGTTCTGGGTGGTTGCTAGGCGGTTGCTATGGTGTTGCTAAGCGAGAGCTAAGGTATTTTGGGTGGTTGCTAGGGTGTTTCTATGCGGTTGCTAGGATGTTATGGGTGGTCGTTATGGTGTTGCTAGGGTATTCTGGGTGGTTTCTAGGCGGTTGCCTGGGTGTTCTGGGTGGTTGCTATGTTGTTGCTAGACAGTTGCTAAGGTGTTTTGAGTGGTTGCTAGGCGGTTGCTAGGGTGTTGCTAGGGTGTTCTGGGTGGTTGCTAGGCGGTTGCTATGGTGTTGCTAAGCGAGAGCTAAGGTATTCTGGGTGGTTGCTAGGCGGTTGCTATGGTGTTCTGGGTGGTTGCTAGAATATTTTCAGTGGTTGCTATGGTCTTTTGGGTGGTTGAGGCGGTTGCTAGGGTATTTTGGGTGGTTGCTAGTGTGTTCTGGGTGGTTGCTAGGATATTATGGGTGGTTGCCAGGGTTTTTTGGTTTGTTGCTAGGTGGTTGCTAGGGTGTTCTGGGTGGTTGCTAGGCGGTTGCCTGGGTGTTGCCATGTTGTTGCTAGGCAGTTGCTAAGGTATTTTGGGTGGTTGCTAGGCGGTTGCTAGGGTGTTGCTAGGGTGTTCTGGGTGGTTGCTATGGTGTTGCTAGGCGGTTGCTAAGGTACTCTGGGTGGTTGCAAGGCGGTTGTTAGGGTCTTTTGGGTGGTTGCTAGGGTCTTTTGGGTGGTTTCTAGGGTGTTCTGGGTGGTTGCTAGGCGGTTGCTATGGTGTTGCTAAGCGATGGCTACGGTATTTTGGGTGGTTGCTAGGGTGTTTCTATGCGGTAGCTAGGCTGTTCTGGGTGGTTGCTATGGTGTTGCTAGGTGGTTGCTAAGGTATTCTGGGTGGTTGCTAGGCAGTTGCTAGGATGTTATGGGTGGTCGTTATGGTGTTGCTAGGCGGTTGCTAGGGTATTCTGGGTGGTTTCTAGGCGGTTGCCTGGGTGTTCTGGGTGGTTGCTATGTTGTTGCTAGGCAGTTGCTAAGGTATTTTGGGTGGTTGCTAAGCGGTTGCTAGGGTGTTTCTAGGAGGTTGCTATGGTGTTCTGGGTGGTTGCTAGAATATTTTCAGTGGATGCTATGGTCTTTTGGGTGGTTGAGGCGGTTGCTAGGGTATTTTGGGTGTTTGCCAGGGTCTTTTGGGTGGTTTCATAGGTGGTTGCTAGGGTGTTCTGGGTGGTTGTTAGGGTGTTCTGACTGGTTGCAATGGTGTTGCTATGGTGTTCTAAGGTATTTTGGGTGGTTGCTAGGGTGTTGCTAGGCGGTTGCTAAGGTCTTTTGGGTGGTTGCTAGGCAGTTGCTAGGGTGTTCTGAGGTATTTTGGGTGGTTGCTAGGGTGTTCTGACTGGTTGCTATGGGAGTTACTAGGGTTTTCTAAGGTATTTTGGGTGGTTGCTAGGGTGTTCTGAGTGTCTGCTGTGGTGTTGCTATGGTGTTCTAAGGTATTTTGGGTTAGGGTTAGCCTAACCATAACCCTTTAGTTTGAAGTTTAAAGTATTTGAAGTTTAAAATAGTTTGAAGTAGATAGATAGATCTATCAACCACTCAAAAGACCATAGCAACCACTGAAAATATCCTAGCAACCACCCAGAACAACATAGCAACCGCCTAGCAACCACCCAGAATACCTTAGCAACCGCCTAGCAACACCCTAGCAACCACCCAAAATATCTTAGCAACCGCCTAGCAACCGCCCAGAATACCTTAGCAACCGCCTAGAAACCACCCAAAAGACCCTAGCAACTACCCACAATACCCTAGCAACCGCCTTGCAACCACTCAGAATACCTTAGCAACCGCCTAGCAACACAAAAGGACAACCACCCAGAATACCCTAGCAACCACCTAGCAACACCCTAGCAATCACCCAAAATACCTTAGCAACCGCTAACAAAACCCTAGCAACCACCCAAAATACCTTAGCCTCCCACTAGCAACACCATAGCAACCACCCAGAACACCCTAGCAACCTCCTAGCAACACCCTAGCAACCGCCTAGCAACCACCCAGAATACCTTAGCAACCACCTAGCAACACCATAGAAACCACCCAAAACAGCCTAGCAACCGCATAGAAACACCCTAGAACCACCCAAAATACCTTAGCCATCGCTTAGCAACACCATAGCAACCGCCTAGCAACCACCCAGAACACCCTAGAAACCACCCAAAAGACCCTAGCAACCACCCAAAAGATCCTAGCAACCGCCTTGCAACCACCCAGAGTACCTTATCAACCGCCTAGCAACACCATAGCAACCACCCAGAACACCCTACCAACCTCCTAGCAACACCCTAGCAACCGCCTAGCAACCACCCAAAATACCGTAGCAACTGCCTAGCAACAACATAGCAACACCCAGGCAACTGCCTAGCAACCACCCAGAACACCCTAGCAACCACCTAGCAACAAACCAAAAGACCCTGGCAACCACCCATAATATCCTGGCAACCACCCAGAAAACACTAGCAACCACCCAAAATACCCTAGCAACCGCCTCAACCACCCAAAAGACCATAGCAACCACTGAAAATATTCTAGCAACCACCCAGAACCCCATAGCAACCGCCTAGCAACCACCCAGAATACCTTAGCAACCACCTAGCAACACCATGGCAACCACCCAGAACACCATAGCAACCGCATAGAAACACCCTAGCAACCACCCAAAATACCTTAGCTCTCGCTTAGCAACACCATAGCAACCACAAAGCAACCACCCAGAACACCCTAGCAACAACCTAGCAACCACCCAAAAGACCCTAGCAACCGCCTTGCAACCACCCAGAGTACCTTAGCAACCGCCTAGCAACACCAAAGCATCCACCCAGAACACCCTAGCAACCTCCTAGCAACACCCTAGCAACCGCCTAGCAACCACCCAAAATACCTTAGCAAATGCCTAGCAACAACATAGCAATCACCCAGAACACCCAGGCAACCGCCTAGAAACAACCCAGAATACCCTAGCAACCGCCTAGCAACACCATAACGACCACCCATAACATACTAGCAACTGCCTAGCAACCACCCAGAATACCATGGCAACCACCCAGAACAGCCTACCAACCGCATAGAAACACCCTAGCAACCACCCAAAATACCTTAGCCATCGCTTAGCAACAACATAGCAACCGCCTAGCAACCACCCAGAACACCCTAGCAACCACCCAAAAGACCCTAGCAACCACCTTGCAACCACCCAGAGTACCTTAGCAACCACCTAGCAACACCATAGCAACCACCCAAAACACCCTAGCAACCACCCAAAATACCCTAGCAACAGCCTTGCAACCACCCAAAAGACCCTAGCAACCACCCAAAATATTCTAGCAACCGCCTAGCAATCACCCAGAATACCTTAGCAACCGCCTAGCAACACCATAGCAATCGCCCAGAATACCCTAGCAACCACCCAAAATACCCTAGCAACCGCCTTGCAACCACCCAGAGTACCTTAGCAACCACCTAGCAACACCGTAGCAACCACCCAGAACACCCTAGCAACCACCCAAAATACCCTAGCAACCACCCAAAATATTCTAGCAACCGCCTAGCAACCACCCAGAATACCTTAGCAACCGCCTAGCAACACCATAGCAATCGCCCAGAATACCCTAGCAACCACCCAAAATACCCTAGCAACCGCCTTGCAACCACCCAGAGTACCTTAGCAACCACCTAGCAACACCGTAGCAACCACCCAGAACACCCTAGCAACCACCCAAAATACCCTAGCAACCACCCAAAATATTCTAGCAACCGCCTAGCAACACCATAGCAACCGCCTAGAAACACCCTAGCAACAACCCAAAATTCCTTAGCAACCGCTTAGCAACACCCTAGCAACCACCTAGCAACCACCCAAAAGACCCTAGCAACCACCCAAAATACCCTAGTAACCGCCTTGCAACCAACCAGAAAACCTTAGCAACCACCTAGCAACACCATAGCAACCACCCAGAACACCCTAACAACCACCCAAAATACCCTAGCAACCGCCTAGCAACCACCCAAAAGACCGTAGCAACCACTGAAAATATCCTAGCAACACCATAGCAACCGCCTAGCAACCACCCAGAATACCTTAGCAAAAAACCATAGGTTTTGTACTTTTTGCATTGCATTGCACACCAGAACTAACTCATTCCCATGTTAATTAAAGACATAGAGAGATTTCTCTTTAATGAACATGGCAATGAGTTATTTCTGGTGTGCAATGCAATGCAATGCGAAAAGTGCATAAGCTATAATATTGCACAACGTTAACAACACACATATCTCTTTAATGCACATGGGAATGATTTAGTTCTGGTGAACAATGCAATGCACTGCAATGCAATGCAATGCAATGCAATGCAACCACACGTTATGTCTTTAATCAACATGGGAATGAGTTAGTTCTGGTGTGCAATGCAATGCAATGTGAAAAGTGCATATGTTATTCTTCAGTGCACAACGTTAGATCGTTAATGCAATGCAATGCAAAGCAGTGCAAAGCAAAACAAGGCAATGCAATGCAACCACACGTTATGTCTTTAATCAACATGGGAATGAGTTAGTTCTGGTGTGCAATGCAATGCAATGCAAAAAGTGCATAACGTATGTTAGTTCAATGCAATGCAATGCAACAACACACGTTATCTCTTTAATGAACATGGGAATGACAGTTCTGGTGTGCAATGCAATGCAAAAAGTGCATCAACTATATGTTATTCTTCAGTGCACAACGGTTAGATCGTTTTTGCAATGCAATGCAACAATAAACATATCTCTTTAATGAACATGGGAAGGATTTAGTTCTGGTGCACAACGATAGATCGTTAATGCAGTGCAATGCAGTGCAAAGCAAAGCAATGCAATGCAATGCAATGCAATGCAATGCAATGCAATGCAATGCAATGCAATGCAATGCAATGCAATGCAATGCAAATGAACGTGTGGTTGCATTGCATTGCATTGCATTGCATTGCATTGCATTGCATTGCAATGCATTTGCATTGCATTGCATTTGCATTGCATTTCATTTCATTTCATTTGCATTGCATGGCATGGCATGGCATTGCATTGCATTGCATTGCATTGCATTGCATTGCATTGCATTGCATTGCATTGCATTGCATTGCCTTGTTTTGCTTTGCTTTGCACTGCATTGCATTGCATTGCATTGCACTAACGATCTAACGTTGTGAACTGAAAAATAACACATGTACTTTTCGCATTGCATTGCATTGCATTGCATTGCATGGCATTGCACTGCACTAACGATCTGACGTTGTGCACTGAATGACAAAATGCACTTTTTGCATTGCATTGCATTGCACACCAGAACTAACTCATTCCCATGTTGATTAAAGACATAACATGTGTTTGCATTGCATTGCATTGCATTGCATGGCATTGCATTGCATTGCATTGCATTGCATTGCATTGCATTGCATTGCATTGCATTGCATTGCATTGCCTTGTTTTGCTTTGCTTTGCTTTGCACTGCATTGCATTGCATTGCATTGCACTAACAATCTAACGTTGTGAACTGAAAAATAACACATGTACTTTTCGCATTGCATAGCATTGCATAGCATTGCATTGCATTGCATGGCATTGCACTGCACTAACGATCTGACGTTGTGCACTGAATAACATAATGCACTTTTTGCATTGCATTGCATTGCACACCAGAACTAACTCATTCCCATGTTGATTAAAGACATAACATGTGTTTGCATTGCATTGCATTGCATTGCTTTGCATTGCATTGCATTGCATTGCATTGCATTGCATTGCATTGCATTGCATTGCATTGCATTGCATTGCATTGCATTAACGATCTAACGTTGTGCACTGAAGAATAACATATGCACTTTTCACATTGCATTGCATTGCACACCATAACTAACTCATTCCCATGTTGATTAAAGACATAACTTGTGGTTGCATTGCATTGCATTGCATTGCATTGCATTGCATTGCATTGCATTGCATTGCATTTATGTCTTTAATCAACATGGGAATGAGTTAGTTCTGGTGTGCAATGCAATGCAATGTGAAAAGTGCATATGTTATTCTTCAGTGCACAACGTTAGATCGTTAATGCAATGCAATGCAAAGCAGTGCAAAGCAAAACAAGGCAATGCAATGCAACCACACGTTATGTCTTTAATCAACATGGGAATGAGTTAGTTCTGGTGTGCAATGCAATGCAATGCAAAAAGTGCATAACGTATGTTAGTGCAATGCAATGCAATGCAACAACACACGTTATCTCTTTAATGAACATGGGAATGACAGTTCTGGTGTGCAATGCAATGCAAAAAGTGCATCAACTATATGTTATTCTTCAGTGCACAACGGTTAGATCGTTTTTGCAATGCAATGCAACAATAAACATATCTCTTTAATGAACATGGGAAGGATTTAGTTCTGGTGTGCAATGCAATGCAATGTGAAAAGTGCATATGTTATTCTTCAGTGCACAACGATAGATCGTTAATGCAGTGCAATGCAATGCAATGCAGTGCAAAGCAAAGCAATGCAATGCAATGCAATGCAATGCAATGCAATGCAATGCAATGCAATGCAATGCAATGCAATGCAATGCAACCACAAGTTATGTCTTTAATCAACATGGGAATGAGTTAGTTATGGTGTGCAATGCAATGCAATGTGAAAAGTGCATATGTTATTCTTCAGTGCACAACGTTAGATCGTTAATGCAATGCAATGCAATGCAGTGCAAAGCAACATAAGGCAATGCCATGCAATGCAATGCAATGCAATGCAAACACATGTTATGTCTTTAATCAACATGGGAATGAGTTAGTTCTGGTGTGCAATGCAATGCCATGCAAAAAGTGCATTTTGTCATTCAGTGCACAACGTCAGATCGTTAGTGCAGTGCAATGCCATGCAATGCAATGCAATGCAATGCAATGCAATGCAATGCAATGCAATGCAATGCAATGCAATGCGATGCAATGCATTGCGAAAATGCAATGTGCAATGCAACAACACACGTTATGTCTTTAATCAACATGGGAATGAGTTAGTTCTGGTGTGCAATGTAATACAATGCAATGCGAAAAGTGCATATTGTTATTCAGTTGCACAACGTCAGATCCTGTGTTGTGTGTCAGATCAACACACATAGTTATGTCTTTAATGAACATGGGAATGAGTTTGATCCGGTGTGCAATGCAATGTAAGAAGTGCATAACCTATATGTTACTCTTCAGTAAACAACGTTAGATCGTTAGTGCAATGCAATGCAACAACACAGGTTATGTCTTTAATCAACATGGGAATGAGTTAGTTCTGGTGTGCAATTGAATGCATTTGTAAAAAGTGCATAACTTATATGTTATTATTCAGTGCACAACGTTTGTGCAATGCAATGCAATAACACTCATAATGAACCGGGGAATGATTTTGTTCTGGTGTGCAATGCACTGCAGTGCGAGAAGTGCATAATCTGTATGTTATGCTTCAAGTTGCACAACGTTAGATCGTTAGTGTAATGCAATGCAAGAAGTGCATAGCCTATGTTTCTTTAATGATGCTCAACGTTAGATCGTTTGTGCAAAGCACATAATGTTATTACAATGGTACGCTTTTGACCTACTGAACATATTTCTGGCCAAAGAGTCCTTAAAGATGTTATTCCATCCTGACAAAAGTCCATTTTTGACATACTGAAATTTTTTCTTGGCCAAGGAGTACTCGAAACTTGACCTTTCTATATATACTAAGTGGACTCTTTTTTGTGTTACACTGTAAAAAAAAATTCAATTAGTCTGACGTATTTCTCATTGAGCCAATGTTAACAGACTATTGCAACAAGAATCGCACTTGGGCCATTTTAAAAATGTAGATGTGACTCGTCACTAGAAAATTTTGACGGAGAGGTTAGACATATTTATCATCAGATGGAGTCTATAATTTTACATAGTTTAAAAACTTTTAAGGGAACCTTTGACCAGAAATAATAATAGAATTATTAAGATAATAATAGTAATAATAATTAGATGCGAAAGTTCGTCGAGACAAACTTTAAGTTGGCTTGAGAAAGTTTGGACCAGAATGTTTTTTGCTATGCAGTTGCTAGGATGTTATGGGTGGTCGTTATGGTGTTGCTAGGCGGTTGCTAGGGTATTCTGGGTGGTTTCTAGGCGGTTGCCTGGGTGTTCTGGGTGGTTGCTATGTTGTTGCTAGGCAGTTGCTAAGGTATTTTGGGTGGTTGCTAGGCGGTTGCTAGGCGGTTGCTAGGAGGTTGCTAGGGTTTTCTGGGTGGTTGTTATGGTGTTGCTAGGCGGAGGCTAAGGTATTTTGGGTGGTTGCTAGGCGGTTGCTAGGGTGTTGCTAGGAGGTTGCTAGGGTGTTCTGGGTGGTTGCTATGGTGTTGCTAGGCGGTTGCTAAGGTACTCTGGGTGGTTGCAAGGTGGTTGCTAGGGTCTTTTGGGTGGTTGCTAGGGTGTTCTGGGTTGTTGCTAGGCGGTTGCTTTGGTGTTGCTAAGCGATGGCTAAGGTATTTTGGGTGGTTGCTAGGGTGTTTCTATGCGGTTGCTAGGCTGTTCTGGGTGGTTTCTAGGCGGTTACCTGGGTGTTCTGGGTGGTTGCTCTGTTGTTGCTAGGCAGTTGCCAGCCAGTATTTTGGGTGGTTGCTAAGCGGTTGCTAGGGTGTTGCTAGGAGGTTGCTAGGTGGTTGCTAAGCTATTCTGGGTGGTTGCTAGGAGGTTGCTATGGTGTTCTGGGTGGTTGCTAGAATATTTTCAGTGGTTGCTATGGTCTTTTGGGTGGTTGAGGCGATTGCTAGGGTATTTTGGGTGGTTGCTAGTGTGTTCTGGGTGGTTGCTAAGATATTATGGGTGGTTGCCAGGGTCTTTTGGGTGGTTGCTAGGTGGTTGCTAGGGTGTTCTGGGTGGTTGCTAGGCGTTTGCTATGGTGTTGCTAAGCGGTTGCTAAGGTATTTTGGGTGGTTGCTAGGGTGTTTCTAGGCGGTTGCTAGTCTGTTCTGGGTGGTTGCTAATGTATTCTTGGTGGTTGCTAGGCGGTTGCAATGGTGTTCTGGGTGGTTGCTGAGATATTTTCAGTGGTTGCTATGGTCTTTTGGGTGGTTGAGGCGGTTGCTAGGGTATTTTGGGTGGTTGCTAGGCGGTTGCTAGGTTGTTCTGGGTGGTTGCTAGGGTATTCTGGGTGGTTGCTAGGCGGTTGCTATAATATTTTGGGTGGTTGCTAGGGTCTTTTGGGTGGTTGCAAGGCTGTTGCTAGGGTATTTTGGGTGGTTGCTAGGGTGTTCTGGGTGGTTGCTATGGTGTTGTTAGGCGGTTGCTAAGGTACTCTGGGTGGTTGCAAGGCGGTTGCTAGGGTCTTTTGGGTGGTTGTTAGGGTCTTTTGGGTGGTTGCTAGGTGGTTGCTAGGGTGTTCTGGGTGGTTGCTAGGCGGTTGCTATGGTGTTGCTAAGCGATGGCTAAGGTATTTTGGGTGGTTGCTAGGGTGTTTCTATGCGGTTGCTAGGTGGTTGCTAGGGTGTTCTGGGTGGTTGCTAGGCGGTTGCTATGGTGTTGCTAAGCGATGGCTAAGGTATTTTGGGTGGTTGCTTGGGTGTTTCTATGCGGTTGCTAGGCTGTTCTGGGTGGTTGCTATGGTGTTGCTAGGTGGTTGCTAAGGTATTCTGGGTGGTTGCTAGGCAGTTACTACGATGTTATGGGTGGTCGTTATGGTGTTGCTAGGCGGTTGCTAGGGTATTCTGGGTTGTTTCTAGGCGGTTGCCTGGGTGGTTGCTATGTTGTTGCTAGGGTGTTCTGGGTGGATGCTATGGTGTTGCTAGGCGGTTGCTAAGGTACTCTGGGTGGTTGCAAGGAGGTTGCTAGGGTCTTTTGGGTGGTTGCAAGGAGGTTGCTAGGGTGTTCTGGGTGGTTGCTAGGCGGTTGCTATGGTGTTGCTAAGCGAGAGCTAAGGTATTTTGGGTGGTTGCTAGGGTGTTTCTATGCGGTTGCTAGGATGTTATGGGTGGTCGTTATGGTGTTGCTAGGGTATTCTGGGTGGTTTCTAGGCGGTTGCCTGGGTGTTCTGGGTGGTTGCTATGTTGTTGCTAGACAGTTGCTAAGGTGTTTTGAGTGGTTGCTAGGCGGTTGCTAGGGTGTTGCTAGGGTGTTCTGGGTGGTTGCTAGGCGGTTGCTATGGTGTTGCTAAGCGAGAGCTAAGGTATTCTGGGTGGTTGCTAGGCGGTTGCTATGGTGTTCTGGGTGGTTGCTAGAATATTTTCAGTGGTTGCTATGGTCTTTTGGGTGGTTGAGGCGGTTGCTAGGGTATTTTGGGTGGTTGCTAGTGTGTTCTGGGTGGTTGCTAGGATATTATGGGTGGTTGCCAGGGTTTTTTGGTTTGTTGCTAGGTGGTTGCTAGGGTGTTCTGGGTGGTTGCTAGGCGGTTGCCTGGGTGTTGCCATGTTGTTGCTAGGCAGTTGCTAAGGTATTTTGGGTGGTTGCTAGGCGGTTGCTAGGGTGTTGCTAGGGTGTTCTGGGTGGTTGCTATGGTGTTGCTAGGCGGTTGCTAAGGTACTCTGGGTGGTTGCAAGGCGGTTGTTAGGGTCTTTTGGGTGGTTGCTAGGGTCTTTTGGGTGGTTTCTAGGGTGTTCTGGGTGGTTGCTAGGCGGTTGCTATGGTGTTGCTAAGCGATGGCTACGGTATTTTGGGTGGTTGCTAGGGTGTTTCTATGCGGTAGCTAGGCTGTTCTGGGTGGTTGCTATGGTGTTGCTAGGTGGTTGCTAAGGTATTCTGGGTGGTTGCTAGGCAGTTGCTAGGATGTTATGGGTGGTCGTTATGGTGTTGCTAGGCGGTTGCTAGGGTATTCTGGGTGGTTTCTAGGCGGTTGCCTGGGTGTTCTGGGTGGTTGCTATGTTGTTGCTAGGCAGTTGCTAAGGTATTTTGGGTGGTTGCTAAGCGGTTGCTAGGGTGTTTCTAGGAGGTTGCTATGGTGTTCTGGGTGGTTGCTAGAATATTTTCAGTGGATGCTATGGTCTTTTGGGTGGTTGAGGCGGTTGCTAGGGTATTTTGGGTGTTTGCCAGGGTCTTTTGGGTGGTTTCATAGGTGGTTGCTAGGGTGTTCTGGGTGGTTGTTAGGGTGTTCTGACTGGTTGCAATGGTGTTGCTATGGTGTTCTAAGGTATTTTGGGTGGTTGCTAGGGTGTTGCTAGGCGGTTGCTAAGGTCTTTTGGGTGGTTGCTAGGCAGTTGCTAGGGTGTTCTGAGGTATT
Source organism: Leuciscus leuciscus (assembly GCF_965113295.1). Taxonomy (NCBI): domain Eukaryota; kingdom Metazoa; phylum Chordata; class Actinopteri; order Cypriniformes; family Leuciscidae; genus Leuciscus; species Leuciscus leuciscus. Next base: position 71,745 of record NW_028118452.1, read on the forward strand.
TTGGGTGGTTGCTAGGGTGTTCTGACTGGTTGCTATGGGAGTTACTAGGGTTTTCTAAGGTATTTTGGGTGGTTGCTAGGGTGTTCTGAGTGTCTGCTGTGGTGTTGCTATGGTGTTCTAAGGTATTTTGGGTTAGGGTTAGCCTAACCATAACCCTTTAGTTTGAAGTTTAAAGTATTTGAAGTTTAAAATAGTTTGAAGTAGATAGATAGATCTATCAACCACTCAAAAGACCATAGCAACCACTGAAAATATCCTAGCAACCACCCAGAACAACATAGCAACCGCCTAGCAACCACCCAGAATACCTTAGCAACCGCCTAGCAACACCCTAGCAACCACCCAAAATATCTTAGCAACCGCCTAGCAACCGCCCAGAATACCTTAGCAACCGCCTAGAAACCACCCAAAAGACCCTAGCAACTACCCACAATACCCTAGCAACCGCCTTGCAACCACTCAGAATACCTTAGCAACCGCCTAGCAACACAAAAGGACAACCACCCAGAATACCCTAGCAACCACCTAGCAACACCCTAGCAATCACCCAAAATACCTTAGCAACCGCTAACAAAACCCTAGCAACCACCCAAAATACCTTAGCCTCCCACTAGCAACACCATAGCAACCACCCAGAACACCCTAGCAACCTCCTAGCAACACCCTAGCAACCGCCTAGCAACCACCCAGAATACCTTAGCAACCACCTAGCAACACCATAGAAACCACCCAAAACAGCCTAGCAACCGCATAGAAACACCCTAGAACCACCCAAAATACCTTAGCCATCGCTTAGCAACACCATAGCAACCGCCTAGCAACCACCCAGAACACCCTAGAAACCACCCAAAAGACCCTAGCAACCACCCAAAAGATCCTAGCAACCGCCTTGCAACCACCCAGAGTACCTTATCAACCGCCTAGCAACACCATAGCAACCACCCAGAACACCCTACCAACCTCCTAGCAACACCCTAGCAACCGCCTAGCAACCACCCAAAATACCGTAGCAACTGCCTAGCAACAACATAGCAACACCCAGGCAACTGCCTAGCAACCACCCAGAACACCCTAGCAACCACCTAGCAACAAACCAAAAGACCCTGGCAACCACCCATAATATCCTGGCAACCACCCAGAAAACACTAGCAACCACCCAAAATACCCTAGCAACCGCCTCAACCACCCAAAAGACCATAGCAACCACTGAAAATATTCTAGCAACCACCCAGAACCCCATAGCAACCGCCTAGCAACCACCCAGAATACCTTAGCAACCACCTAGCAACACCATGGCAACCACCCAGAACACCATAGCAACCGCATAGAAACACCCTAGCAACCACCCAAAATACCTTAGCTCTCGCTTAGCAACACCATAGCAACCACAAAGCAACCACCCAGAACACCCTAGCAACAACCTAGCAACCACCCAAAAGACCCTAGCAACCGCCTTGCAACCACCCAGAGTACCTTAGCAACCGCCTAGCAACACCAAAGCATCCACCCAGAACACCCTAGCAACCTCCTAGCAACACCCTAGCAACCGCCTAGCAACCACCCAAAATACCTTAGCAAATGCCTAGCAACAACATAGCAATCACCCAGAACACCCAGGCAACCGCCTAGAAACAACCCAGAATACCCTAGCAACCGCCTAGCAACACCATAACGACCACCCATAACATACTAGCAACTGCCTAGCAACCACCCAGAATACCATGGCAACCACCCAGAACAGCCTACCAACCGCATAGAAACACCCTAGCAACCACCCAAAATACCTTAGCCATCGCTTAGCAACAACATAGCAACCGCCTAGCAACCACCCAGAACACCCTAGCAACCACCCAAAAGACCCTAGCAACCACCTTGCAACCACCCAGAGTACCTTAGCAACCACCTAGCAACACCATAGCAACCACCCAAAACACCCTAGCAACCACCCAAAATACCCTAGCAACAGCCTTGCAACCACCCAAAAGACCCTAGCAACCACCCAAAATATTCTAGCAACCGCCTAGCAATCACCCAGAATACCTTAGCAACCGCCTAGCAACACCATAGCAATCGCCCAGAATACCCTAGCAACCACCCAAAATACCCTAGCAACCGCCTTGCAACCACCCAGAGTACCTTAGCAACCACCTAGCAACACCGTAGCAACCACCCAGAACACCCTAGCAACCACCCAAAATACCCTAGCAACCACCCAAAATATTCTAGCAACCGCCTAGCAACCACCCAGAATACCTTAGCAACCGCCTAGCAACACCATAGCAATCGCCCAGAATACCCTAGCAACCACCCAAAATACCCTAGCAACCGCCTTGCAACCACCCAGAGTACCTTAGCAACCACCTAGCAACACCGTAGCAACCACCCAGAACACCCTAGCAACCACCCAAAATACCCTAGCAACCACCCAAAATATTCTAGCAACCGCCTAGCAACACCATAGCAACCGCCTAGAAACACCCTAGCAACAACCCAAAATTCCTTAGCAACCGCTTAGCAACACCCTAGCAACCACCTAGCAACCACCCAAAAGACCCTAGCAACCACCCAAAATACCCTAGTAACCGCCTTGCAACCAACCAGAAAACCTTAGCAACCACCTAGCAACACCATAGCAACCACCCAGAACACCCTAACAACCACCCAAAATACCCTAGCAACCGCCTAGCAACCACCCAAAAGACCGTAGCAACCACTGAAAATATCCTAGCAACACCATAGCAACCGCCTAGCAACCACCCAGAATACCTTAGCAAAAAACCATAGGTTTTGTACTTTTTGCATTGCATTGCACACCAGAACTAACTCATTCCCATGTTAATTAAAGACATAGAGAGATTTCTCTTTAATGAACATGGCAATGAGTTATTTCTGGTGTGCAATGCAATGCAATGCGAAAAGTGCATAAGCTATAATATTGCACAACGTTAACAACACACATATCTCTTTAATGCACATGGGAATGATTTAGTTCTGGTGAACAATGCAATGCACTGCACTGCAATGCAATGCAATGCAATGCAATGCAACCACACGTTATGTCTTTAATCAACATGGGAATGAGTTAGTTCTGGTGTGCAATGCAATGCAATGTGAAAAGTGCATATGTTATTCTTCAGTGCACAACGTTAGATCGTTAATGCAATGCAATGCAAAGCAGTGCAAAGCAAAACAAGGCAATGCAATGCAACCACACGTTATGTCTTTAATCAACATGGGAATGAGTTAGTTCTGGTGTGCAATGCAATGCAATGCAAAAAGTGCATAACGTATGTTAGTGCAATGCAATGCAATGCAACAACACACGTTATCTCTTTAATGAACATGGGAATGACAGTTCTGGTGTGCAATGCAATGCAAAAAGTGCATCAACTATATGTTATTCTTCAGTGCACAACGGTTAGATCGTTTTTGCAATGCAATGCAACAATAAACATATCTCTTTAATGAACATGGGAAGGATTTAGTTCTGGTGTGCAATGCAATGCAATGTGAAAAGTGCATATGTTATTCTTCAGTGCACAACGATAGATCGTTAATGCAGTGCAATGCAATGCAATGCAGTGCAAAGCAAAGCAATGCAATGCAATGCAATGCAATGCAATGCAATGCAATGCAATGCAATGCAATGCAATGCAATGCAATGCAATGCAATGCAACCACAAGTTATGTCTTTAATCAACATGGGAATGAGTTAGTTATGGTGTGCAATGCAATGCAATGTGAAAAGTGCATATGTTATTCTTCAGTGCACAACGTTAGATCGTTAATGCAATGCAATGCAATGCAGTGCAAAGCAACATAAGGCAATGCCATGCAATGCAATGCAATGCAATGCAAACACATGTTATGTCTTTAATCAACATGGGAATGAGTTAGTTCTGGTGTGCAATGCAATGCCATGCAAAAAGTGCATTTTGTCATTCAGTGCACAACGTCAGATCGTTAGTGCAGTGCAATGCCATGCAATGCAATGCAATGCAATGCAATGCAATGCAATGCAATGCAATGCAATGCAATGCAATGCAATGCGATGCAATGCATTGCGAAAATGCAATGTGCAATGCAACAACACACGTTATGTCTTTAATCAACATGGGAATGAGTTAGTTCTGGTGTGCAATGTAATACAATGCAATGCGAAAAGTGCATATTGTTATTCAGTTGCACAACGTCAGATCCTGTGTTGTGTGTCAGATCAACACACATAGTTATGTCTTTAATGAACATGGGAATGAGTTTGATCCGGTGTGCAATGCAATGTAAGAAGTGCATAACCTATATGTTACTCTTCAGTAAACAACGTTAGATCGTTAGTGCAATGCAATGCAACAACACAGGTTATGTCTTTAATCAACATGGGAATGAGTTAGTTCTGGTGTGCAATTGAATGCATTTGTAAAAAGTGCATAACTTATATGTTATTATTCAGTGCACAACGTTTGTGCAATGCAATGCAATAACACTCATAATGAACCGGGGAATGATTTTGTTCTGGTGTGCAATGCACTGCAGTGCGAGAAGTGCATAATCTGTATGTTATGCTTCAAGTTGCACAACGTTAGATCGTTAGTGTAATGCAATGCAAGAAGTGCATAGCCTATGTTTCTTTAATGATGCTCAACGTTAGATCGTTTGTGCAAAGCACATAATGTTATTACAATGGTACGCTTTTGACCTACTGAACATATTTCTGGCCAAAGAGTCCTTAAAGATGTTATTCCATCCTGACAAAAGTCCATTTTTGACATACTGAAATTTTTTCTTGGCCAAGGAGTACTCGAAACTTGACCTTTCTATATATACTAAGTGGACTCTTTTTTGTGTTACACTGTAAAAAAAAATTCAATTAGTCTGACGTATTTCTCATTGAGCCAATGTTAACAGACTATTGCAACAAGAATCGCACTTGGGCCATTTTAAAAATGTAGATGTGACTCGTCACTAGAAAATTTTGACGGAGAGGTTAGACATATTTATCATCAGATGGAGTCTATAATTTTACATAGTTTAAAAACTTTTAAGGGAACCTTTGACCAGAAATAATAATAGAATTATTAAGATAATAATAGTAATAATAATTAGATGCGAAAGTTCGTCGAGACAAACTTTAAGTTGGCTTGAGAAAGTTTGGACCAGAATGTTTTTTGCTATGCAGTTGCTAGGATGTTATGGGTGGTCGTTATGGTGTTGCTAGGCGGTTGCTAGGGTATTCTGGGTGGTTTCTAGGCGGTTGCCTGGGTGTTCTGGGTGGTTGCTATGTTGTTGCTAGGCAGTTGCTAAGGTATTTTGGGTGGTTGCTAGGCGGTTGCTAGGCGGTTGCTAGGAGGTTGCTAGGGTTTTCTGGGTGGTTGTTATGGTGTTGCTAGGCGGAGGCTAAGGTATTTTGGGTGGTTGCTAGGCGGTTGCTAGGGTGTTGCTAGGAGGTTGCTAGGGTGTTCTGGGTGGTTGCTATGGTGTTGCTAGGCGGTTGCTAAGGTACTCTGGGTGGTTGCAAGGTGGTTGCTAGGGTCTTTTGGGTGGTTGCTAGGGTGTTCTGGGTTGTTGCTAGGCGGTTGCTTTGGTGTTGCTAAGCGATGGCTAAGGTATTTTGGGTGGTTGCTAGGGTGTTTCTATGCGGTTGCTAGGCTGTTCTGGGTGGTTTCTAGGCGGTTACCTGGGTGTTCTGGGTGGTTGCTCTGTTGTTGCTAGGCAGTTGCCAGCCAGTATTTTGGGTGGTTGCTAAGCGGTTGCTAGGGTGTTGCTAGGAGGTTGCTAGGTGGTTGCTAAGCTATTCTGGGTGGTTGCTAGGAGGTTGCTATGGTGTTCTGGGTGGTTGCTAGAATATTTTCAGTGGTTGCTATGGTCTTTTGGGTGGTTGAGGCGATTGCTAGGGTATTTTGGGTGGTTGCTAGTGTGTTCTGGGTGGTTGCTAAGATATTATGGGTGGTTGCCAGGGTCTTTTGGGTGGTTGCTAGGTGGTTGCTAGGGTGTTCTGGGTGGTTGCTAGGCGTTTGCTATGGTGTTGCTAAGCGGTTGCTAAGGTATTTTGGGTGGTTGCTAGGGTGTTTCTAGGCGGTTGCTAGTCTGTTCTGGGTGGTTGCTAATGTATTCTTGGTGGTTGCTAGGCGGTTGCAATGGTGTTCTGGGTGGTTGCTGAGATATTTTCAGTGGTTGCTATGGTCTTTTGGGTGGTTGAGGCGGTTGCTAGGGTATTTTGGGTGGTTGCTAGGCGGTTGCTAGGTTGTTCTGGGTGGTTGCTAGGGTATTCTGGGTGGTTGCTAGGCGGTTGCTATAATATTTTGGGTGGTTGCTAGGGTCTTTTGGGTGGTTGCAAGGCTGTTGCTAGGGTATTTTGGGTGGTTGCTAGGGTGTTCTGGGTGGTTGCTATGGTGTTGTTAGGCGGTTGCTAAGGTACTCTGGGTGGTTGCAAGGCGGTTGCTAGGGTCTTTTGGGTGGTTGTTAGGGTCTTTTGGGTGGTTGCTAGGTGGTTGCTAGGGTGTTCTGGGTGGTTGCTAGGCGGTTGCTATGGTGTTGCTAAGCGATGGCTAAGGTATTTTGGGTGGTTGCTAGGGTGTTTCTATGCGGTTGGTAGGTGGTTGCTAGGGTGTTCTGGGTGGTTGCTAGGCGGTTGCTATGGTGTTGCTAAGCGATGGCTAAGGTATTTTGGGTGGTTGCTTGGGTGTTTCTATGCGGTTGCTAGGCTGTTCTGGGTGGTTGCTATGGTGTTGCTAGGTGGTTGCTAAGGTATTCTGGGTGGTTGCTAGGCAGTTACTACGATGTTATGGGTGGTCGTTATGGTGTTGCTAGGCGGTTGCTAGGGTATTCTGGGTTGTTTCTAGGCGGTTGCCTGGGTGGTTGCTATGTTGTTGCTAGGGTGTTCTGGGTGGATGCTATGGTGTTGCTAGGCGGTTGCTAAGGTACTCTGGGTGGTTGCAAGGAGGTTGCTAGGGTCTTTTGGGTGGTTGCAAGGAGGTTGCTAGGGTGTTCTGGGTGGTTGCTAGGCGGTTGCTATGGTGTTGCTAAGCGAGAGCTAAGGTATTTTGGGTGGTTGCTAGGGTGTTTCTATGCGGTTGCTAGGATGTTATGGGTGGTCGTTATGGTGTTGCTAGGGTATTCTGGGTGGTTTCTAGGCGGTTGCCTGGGTGTTCTGGGTGGTTGCTATGTTGTTGCTAGACAGTTGCTAAGGTGTTTTGAGTGGTTGCTAGGCGGTTGCTAGGGTGTTGCTAGGGTGTTCTGGGTGGTTGCTAGGCGGTTGCTATGGTGTTGCTAAGCGAGAGCTAAGGTATTCTGGGTGGTTGCTAGGCGGTTGCTATGGTGTTCTGGGTGGTTGCTAGAATATTTTCAGTGGTTGCTATGGTCTTTTGGGTGGTTGAGGCGGTTGCTAGGGTATTTTGGGTGGTTGCTAGTGTGTTCTGGGTGGTTGCTAGGATATTATGGGTGGTTGCCAGGGTTTTTTGGTTTGTTGCTAGGTGGTTGCTAGGGTGTTCTGGGTGGTTGCTAGGCGGTTGCCTGGGTGTTGCCATGTTGTTGCTAGGCAGTTGCTAAGGTATTTTGGGTGGTTGCTAGGCGGTTGCTAGGGTGTTGCTAGGGTGTTCTGGGTGGTTGCTATGGTGTTGCTAGGCGGTTGCTAAGGTACTCTGGGTGGTTGCAAGGCGGTTGTTAGGGTCTTTTGGGTGGTTGCTAGGGTCTTTTGGGTGGTTTCTAGGGTGTTCTGGGTGGTTGCTAGGCGGTTGCTATGGTGTTGCTAAGCGATGGCTACGGTATTTTGGGTGGTTGCTAGGGTGTTTCTATGCGGTAGCTAGGCTGTTCTGGGTGGTTGCTATGGTGTTGCTAGGTGGTTGCTAAGGTATTCTGGGTGGTTGCTAGGCAGTTGCTAGGATGTTATGGGTGGTCGTTATGGTGTTGCTAGGCGGTTGCTAGGGTATTCTGGGTGGTTTCTAGGCGGTTGCCTGGGTGTTCTGGGTGGTTGCTATGTTGTTGCTAGGCAGTTGCTAAGGTATTTTGGGTGGTTGCTAAGCGGTTGCTAGGGTGTTTCTAGGAGGTTGCTATGGTGTTCTGGGTGGTTGCTAGAATATTTTCAGTGGATGCTATGGTCTTTTGGGTGGTTGAGGCGGTTGCTAGGGTATTTTGGGTGTTTGCCAGGGTCTTTTGGGTGGTTTCATAGGTGGTTGCTAGGGTGTTCTGGGTGGTTGTTAGGGTGTTCTGACTGGTTGCAATGGTGTTGCTATGGTGTTCTAAGGTATTTTGGGTGGTTGCTAGGGTGTTGCTAGGCGGTTGCTAAGGTCTTTTGGGTGGTTGCTAGGCAGTTGCTAGGGTGTTCTGAGGTATTTTGGGTGGTTGCTAGGGTGTTCTGACTGGTTGCTATGGGAGTTACTAGGGTTTTCTAAGGTATTTTGGGTGGTTGCTAGGGTGTTCTGAGTGTCTGCTGTGGTGTTGCTATGGTGTTCTAAGGTATTTTGGGTTAGGGTTAGCCTAACCATAACCCTTTAGTTTGAAGTTTAAAGTATTTGAAGTTTAAAATAGTTTGAAGTAGATAGATAGATCTATCCACCACTCAAAAGACCATAGCAACCACTGAAAATATCCTAGCAACCACCCAGAACAACATAGCAACCGCCTAGCAACCACCCAGAATACCTTAGCAACCGCCTAGCAACACCCTAGCAACCACCCAAAATATCTTAGCAACCGCCTAGCAACCGCCCAGAATACCTTAGCAACCGCCTAGAAACCACCCAAAAGACCCTAGCAACTACCCACAATACCCTAGCAACCGCCTTGCAACCACTCAGAATACCTTAGCAACCGCCTAGCAACACAAAAGGACAACCACCCAGAATACCCTAGCAACCACCTAGCAACACCCTAGCAATCACCCAAAATACCTTAGCAACCGCTAACAAAACCCTAGCAACCACCCAAAATACCTTAGCCTCCCACTAGCAACACCATAGCAACCACCCAGAACACCCTAGCAACCTCCTAGCAACACCCTAGCAACCGCCTAGCAACCACCCAGAATACCTTAGCAACCACCTAGCAACACCATAGAAACCACCCAAAACAGCCTAGCAACCGCATAGAAACACCCTAGAACCACCCAAAATACCTTAGCCATCGCTTAGCAACACCATAGCAACCGCCTAGCAACCACCCAGAACACCCTAGAAACCACCCAAAAGACCCTAGCAACCACCCAAAAGATCCTAGCAACCGCCTTGCAACCACCCAGAGTACCTTATCAACCGCCTAGCAACACCATAGCAACCACCCAGAACACCCTACCAACCTCCTAGCAACACCCTAGCAACCGCCTAGCAAACACCCAAAATACCGTAGCAACTGCCTAGCAACAACATAGCAACACCCAGGCAACTGCCTAGCAACCACCCAGAACACCCTAGCAACCACCTAGCAACAAACCAAAAGACCCTGGCAACCACCCATAATATCCTGGCAACCACCCAGAAAACACTAGCAACCACCCAAAATACCCTAGCAACCGCCTCAACCACCCAAAAGACCATAGCAACCACTGAAAATATTCTAGCAACCACCCAGAACCCCATAGCAACCGCCTAGCAACCACCCAGAATACCTTAGCAACCACCTAGCAACACCATGGCAACCACCCAGAACACCATAGCAACTGCATAGAAACACCCTAGCAACCACCCAAAATACCCTAGCAACCACCCAAAATATTCTAGCAACCGCCTAGCAACACCATAGCAACCGCCTAGAAACACCCTAGCAACAACCCAAAATTCCTTAGCAACCGCTTAGCAACACCCTAGCAACCACCTAGCAACCACCCAAAAGACCCTAGCAACCACCCAAAATACCCTAGTAACCGCCTTGCAACCAACCAGAAAACCTTAGCAACCACCTAGCAACACCATAGCAACCACCCAGAACACCCTAACAACCACCCAAAATACCCTAGCAACCGCCTAGCAACCACCCAAAAGACCGTAGCAACCACTGAAAATATCCTAGCAACACCATAGCAACCGCCTAGCAACCACCCAGAATACCTTAGCAAAAAACCATAGGTTTTGTACTTTTTGCATTGCATTGCACACCAGAACTAACTCATTCCCATGTTAATTAAAGACATAGAGAGATTTCTCTTTAATGAACATGGCAATGAGTTATTTCTGGTGTGCAATGCAATGCAATGCGAAAAGTGCATAAGCTATAATATTGCACAACGTTAACAACACACATATCTCTTTAATGCACATGGGAATGATTTAGTTCTGGTGAACAATGCAATGCACTGCAATGCAATGCAATGCAATGCAATGCAACCACACGTTATGTCTTTAATCAACATGGGAATGAGTTAGTTCTGGTGTGCAATGCAATGCAATGTGAAAAGTGCATATGTTATTCTTCAGTGCACAACGTTAGATCGTTAATGCAATGCAATGCAAAGCAGTGCAAAGCAAAACAAGGCAATGCAATGCAACCACACGTTATGTCTTTAATCAACATGGGAATGAGTTAGTTCTGGTGTGCAATGCAATGCAATGCAAAAAGTGCATAACGTATGTTAGTGCAATGCAATGCAATGCAACAACACACGTTATCTCTTTAATGAACATGGGAATGACAGTTCTGGTGTGCAATGCAATGCAAAAAGTGCATCAACTATATGTTATTCTTCAGTGCACAACGGTTAGATCGTTTTTGCAATGCAATGCAACAATAAACATATCTCTTTAATGAACATGGGAAGGATTTAGTTCTGGTGCACAACGATAGATCGTTAATGCAGTGCAATGCAGTGCAAAGCAAAGCAATGCAATGCAATGCAATGCAATGCAATGCAATGCAATGCAAATGAACGTGTGGTTGCATTGCATTGCATTGCATTGCATTGCATTGCATTGCATTGCAATGCATTTGCATTGCATTGCATTGCATTGCATTTGCATTGCATTTCATTTCATTTCATTTGCATTGCATGGCATGGCATGGCATTGCATTGCATTGCATTGCATTGCATTGCATTGCATTGCATTGCATTGCCTTGTTTTGCTTTGCTTTGCACTGCATTGCATTGCATTGCATTGCACTAACGATCTAACGTTGTGAACTGAAAAATAACACATGTACTTTTCGCATTGCATTGCATTGCATTGCATTGCATGGCATTGCACTGCACTAACGATCTGACGTTGTGCACTGAATGACAAAATGCACTTTTTGCATTGCATTGCATTGCACACCAGAACTAACTCATTCCCATGTTGATTAAAGACATAACATGTGTTTGCATTGCATTGCATGGCATTGCATGGCATTGCATTGCATTGCATTGCATTGCATTGCATTGCATTGCATTGCATTGCCTTGTTTTGCTTTGCTTTGCTTTGCACTGCATTGCATTGCATTGCATTGCACTAACAATCTAACGTTGTGAACTGAAAAATAACACATGTACTTTTCGCATTGCATAGCATTGCATAGCATTGCATTGCATTGCATGGCATTGCACTGCACTAACGATCTGACGTTGTGCACTGAATAACATAATGCACTTTTTGCATTGCATTGCATTGCACACCAGAACTAACTCATTCCCATGTTGATTAAAGACATAACATGTGTTTGCATTGCATTGCATTGCATTGCTTTGCATTGCATTGCATTGCATTGCATTGCATTGCATTGCATTGCATTGCATTGCATTGCATTGCATTGCATTGCATTAACGATCTAACGTTGTGCACTGAAGAATAACATATGCACTTTTCACATTGCATTGCATTGCACACCATAACTAACTCATTCCCATGTTGATTAAAGACATAACTTGTGGTTGCATTGCATTGCATTGCATTGCATTGCATTGCATTGCATTGCATTGCATTTATGTCTTTAATCAACATGGGAATGAGTTAGTTCTGGTGTGCAATGCAATGCAATGTGAAAAGTGCATATGTTATTCTTCAGTGCACAACGTTAGATCGTTAATGCAATGCAATGCAAAGCAGTGCAAAGCAAAACAAGGCAATGCAATGCAACCACACGTTATGTCTTTAATCAACATGGGAATGAGTTAGTTCTGGTGTGCAATGCAATGCAATGCAAAAAGTGCATAACGTATGTTAGTGCAATGCAATGCAATGCAACAACACACGTTATCTCTTTAATGAACATGGGAATGACAGTTCTGGTGTGCAATGCAATGCAAAAAGTGCATCAACTATATGTTATTCTTCAGTGCACAACGGTTAGATCGTTTTTGCAATGCAATGCAACAATAAACATATCTCTTTAATGAACATGGGAAGGATTTAGTTCTGGTGTGCAATGCAATGCAATGTGAAAAGTGCATATGTTATTCTTCAGTGCACAACGATAGATCGTTAATGCAGTGCAATGCAATGCAATGCAGTGCAAAGCAAAGCAATGCAATGCAATGCAATGCAATGCAATGCAATGCAATGCAATGCAAATGAAATGCAATGCAATGCAATGCAATGCAATGCAATGCAACCACAAGTTATGTCTTTAATCAACATGGGAATGAGTTAGTTATGGTGTGCAATGCAATGCAATGTGAAAAGTGCATATGTTATTCTTCAGTGCACAACGTTAGATCGTTAATGCAATGCAATGCAATGCAATGCAATGCAATGCAAACACATGTTATGTCTTTAATCAACATGGGAATGAGTTAGTTCTGGTGTGCAATGCAATGCAATGCAAAAAGTGCATTATGTTATTCAGTGCACAACGTCAGATCGTTAGTGCAGTGCAATGCCATGCAATGCAATGCAATGCTATGCAATGCGAAAAGTACATGTGTTATTTTTCAGTTCACAACGTTAGATTGTTAGTGCAATGCAATGCAATGCAATGCAGTGCAAAGCAAAGCAAAACAAGGCAATGCAATGCAATGCAATGCAATGCAATGCAATGCAATGCAATGCAATGCAATGCAATGCAATGCAATGCAATGCAATGCAATGCAATGCAATGCCATGCAATGCAATGCCATGCAATGCAATGCAAACACATGTTATGTCTTTAATCAACATGGGAATGAGTTAGTTCTGGTGTGCAATGCAATGCAATGCAAAAAGTGCATTTTGTCATTCAGTGCACAACGTCAGATCGTTAGTGCAGTGCAGTGCAGTGCAATGCCATGCAATGCAATGCAATGCAATGCGAAAAGTACATGTGTTATTTTTCAGTTCACAACGTTAGATCGTTAGTGCAATGCAATGCAATGCAATGCAGTGCAAAGCAAAGCAAAACAAGGCAATGCAATGCAATGCAATGCAATGCAATGCAATGCAATGCCATGCCATGCCATGCCATGCCATGCCATGCAATGCAAATGAAATGAAATGCAATGCAGATGCAATGCAATGCAATGCAATGCAATGCAATGCAATGCAAATGCATTGCAATGCAATGCAATGCAATGCAATGCAATGCAACCACACGTTATGTCTTTAATCAACATGGGAATGAGTTAGATCTGGTGTGCAATGCAATGCAATGCAAAAAGTGCATCAACTATATGTTATTCTTCAGTGCACAACGGTTAGATCGTTTTTGCAATGCAATGCAACAATAAACATATCTCTTTAATGAACATGGGAAGGATTTAGTTCTGGTGTGCAATGCAATGCAATGTGAAAAGTGCATATGTTATTCTTCAGTGCACAACGATAGCAATGCAATGCAATGCAATGCAATGCAATGCAATGCAATGCAATGCAATGCAATGCAAATGAAATGCAATGCAATGCAATGCAATGCAATGCAATGCAATGCAATGCAATGCAAAGCAATGCAATGCAATGCAATGCAAACACATGTTATGTCTTTAATCAACATGGGAATGAGTTAGTTCTGGTGTGCAATGCAATGCAATGCAAAAAGTGCATTATGTTATTCAGTGCACAACGTCAGATCGTTAGTGCAGTGCAATGCCATGCAATGCAATGCAATGCTATGCAATGCGAAAAGTACATGTGTTATTTTTCAGTTCACAACGTTAGATTGTTAGTGCAATGCAATGCAATGCAATGCAGTGCAAAGCAAAGCAAAACAAGGCAATGCAATGCAATGCAATGCAATGCAATGCAATGCAATGCAATGCAGTGCAAAGCAAAGCAAAACAAGGCAATGCAATGCAATGCAATGCAATGCAATGCAATGCCATGCCATGCAATGCAATGCCATGCAATGCAATGCAAACACATGTTATGTCTTTAATCAACATGGGAATGAGTTAGTTCTGGTGTGCAATGCAATGCAATGCAAAAAGTGCCTTTTGTCATTCAGTGCACAACGTCAGATCGTTAGTGCAGTGCAGTGCAATGCCATGCAATGCAATGCAATGCAATGCGAAAAGTACATGTGTTATTTTTCAGTTCACAACGTTAGATCGTTAGTGCAATGCAATGCAATGCAATGCAATGCAGTGCAAAGCAAAGCAAAACAAGGCAATGCAATGCAATGCAATGCAATGCAATGCAATGCAATGCAATGCAATGCAATGCAATGCAATGCAATGCCATGCCATGCCATGCCATGCAATGCTAATGAAATGAAATGCAATGCAGATGCAATGCAATGCAATGCAATGCAATGCAAATGCATTGCAATGCAATGCAATGCAATGCAATGCAATGCAATGCAACCACACGTTATGTCTTTAATCAACATGGGAATGAGTTAGTTCTGGTGTGCAATGCAATGCAATGTGAAAAGTGCATATGTTATTCTTCAGTGCACAACGTTAGATCGTTAATGCAATGCAATGCAAAGCAGTGCAAAGCAAAACAAGGCAATGCAATGCAACCACACGTTATGTCTTTAATCAACATGGGAATGAGTTAGTTCTGGTGTGCAATGCAATGCAATGCAAAAAGTGCATAACGTATGTTAGTGCAATGCAATGCAATGCAACAACACACGTTATCTCTTTAATGAACATGGGAATGACAGTTCTGGTGTGCAATGCAATGCAAAAAGTGCATCAACTATATGTTATTCTTCAGTGCACAACGGTTAGATCGTTTTTGCAATGCAATGCAACAATAAACATATCTCTTTAATGAACATGGGAAGGATTTAGTTCTGGTCTGCAATGCAATGCAATGCAACAACACACGTTATCTCTTTAATGAACATGGGAATGACAGTTCTGGTGTGCAATGCAATGCAAAAAGTGCATCAACTATATGTTATTCTTCAGTGCACAACGATAGATCGTTAATGCAGTGCAATGCAATGCAATGCAGTGCAAAGCAAAGCAATGCAATGCAATGCAATGCAATGCAATGCAATGCAATGCAATGCAATGCAAATGAAATGCAATGCAATGCAATGCAATGCAATGCAATGCAATGCAATGCAATGCAATGCAATGCAATGCAATGCAACCACAAGTTATGTCTTTAATCAACATGGGAATGAGTTAGTTATGGTGTGCAATGCAATGCAATGTGAAAAGTGCATATGTTATTCTTCAGTGCACAACGTTAGATAGTTAATGCAATGCAATGCAATGCAATGCAATGCAATGCAATGCAATGCAATGCAAAGCAATGCAATGCAATGCAATGCAATGCAATGCAATGCAATGCAGTGCAAAGCAAAGCAAAACAAGGCAATGCAATGCAATGCAATGCAATGCAATGCAATGCAATGCAATGCAATGCAATGCCATGCAATGCAATGCCATGCAATGCAATGCAAACACATGTTATGTCTTTAATCAACATGGGAATGAGTTAGTTCTGGTGTGCAATGCAATGCAATGCAAAAAGTGCCTTTTGTCATTCAGTGCACAACGTCAGATCGTTAGTGCAGTGCAGTGCAATGCAATGCAATGCAATGCAATGCAATGCGAAAAGTACATGTGTTATTTTTCAGTTCACAACGTTAGATCGTTAGTGCAATGCAATGCAATGCAATGCAGTGCAAAGCAAAGCAAAACAAGGCAATGCAATGCAATGCAATGCAATGCAATGCAATGCAATGCAATGCAATGCAATGCAATGCAATGCAATGCCATGCCATGCCATGCCATGCAATGCTAATGAAATGAAATGCAATGCAGATGCAATGCAATGCAATGCAATGCAATGCAAATGCATTGCAATGCAATGCAATGCAATGCAATGCAATGCAACCACACGTTATGTCTTTAATCAACATGGGAATGAGTTAGTTCTGGTGTGCAATGCAATGCAATGTGAAAAGTGCATATGTTATTCTTCAGTGCACAACGTTAGATCGTTAATGCAATGCAATGCAAAGCAGTGCAAAGCAAAACAAGGCAATGCAATGCAACCACACGTTATGTCTTTAATCAACATGGGAATGAGTTAGTTCTGGTGTGCAATGCAATGCAATGCAAAAAGTGCATAACGTATGTTAGTGCAATGCAATGCAATGCAACAACACACGTTATCTCTTTAATGAACATGGGAATGACAGTTCTGGTGTGCAATGCAATGCAAAAAGTGCATCAACTATATGTTATTCTTCAGTGCACAACGATAGATCGTTAATGCAGTGCAATGCAATGCAATGCAGTGCAAAGCAAAGCAATGCAATGCAATGCAATGCAATGCAATGCAATGCAATGCAATGCAATGCAATGCAAATGAAATGCAATGCAATGCAATGCAATGCAATGCAATGCAATGCAATGCAATGCAATGCAATGCAATGCAATGCAACCACAAGTTATGTCTTTAATCAACATGGGAATGAGTTAGTTATGGTGTGCAATGCAATGCAATGTGAAAAGTGCATATGTTATTCTTCAGTGCACAACGTTAGATAGTTAATGCAATGCAATGCAATGCAATGCAATGCAATGCAATGCAATGCAAAGCAATGCAATGCAATGCAATGCAAAACATGTTATGTCTTTAATCAACATGGGAATGAGTTAGTTCTGGTGTGCAATGCAATGCAATGCAAAAAGTGCATTATGTTATTCAGTGCACAACGTCAGATCGTTAGTGCAGTGCAATGCCATGCAATGCAATGCAATGCTATGCAATGCAGTGCAAAGCAAAGCAATGCAATGCAATGCAATGCAATGCAATGCAATGCAATGCAATGCAATGCAATGCAAATGAAATGCAATGCAATGCAATGCAATGCAATGCAATGCAATGCAATGCAATGCAATGCAACCACAAGTTATGTCTTTAATCAACATGGGAATGAGTTAGTTATGGTGTGCAATGCAATGCAATGTGAAAAGTGCATATGTTATTCTTCAGTGCACAACGTTAGATCGTTAATGCAATGCAATGCAATGCAATGCAATGCAATGCAATGCAATGCAAAGCAATGCAATGCAATGCAATGCAAACACATGTTATGTCTTTAATCAACATGGGAATGAGTTAGTTCTGGTGTGCAATGCAATGCAATGCAAAAAGTGCATTATGTTATTCAGTGCACAACGTCAGATCGTTTGTGCAGTGCAATGCCATGCAATGCAATGCAATGCTATGCAATGCGAAAAGTACATGTGTTATTTTTCAGTTCACAACGTTAGATTGTTAGTGCAATGCAATGCAATGCAATGCAATGCAATGCAGTGCAAAGCAAAGCAAAACAAGGCAATGCAATGCAATGCAATGCAATGCAATGCAATGCAATGCAATGCAATGCAATGCAATGCAATGCAATGCCATGCAATGCCATGCAATGCAATGCAAACACATGTTATGTCTTTAATCAACATGGGAATGAGTTAGTTCTGGTGTGCAATGGAATGCAATGCAAAAAGTGCATTTTGTCATTCAGTGCACAACGTCAGATCGTTAGTGCAGTGCAATGCCATGCAATGCAATGCAATGCAATGCAATGCAATGCAATGCAATGCAATGCAATGCAATGCAATGCAATGCAATGCAATGCAATGCAATACGAAAAGTACATGTGTTATTTTTCAGTTCACAACGTTAGATCGTTAGTGCAATGCAATGCAATGCAATGCAGTGCAAAGCAAAGCAAAACAAGGCAATGCAATGCAATGCAATGCAACCACACGTTATGTCTTTAATCAACATGGGAATGAGTTAGTTCTGGTGTGCAGTGCAATGCAATGCAAAAAGTGCATTTTGTTATTCAGTGCACAACGTCCGATCGTTAGTGCAGTGCAATGCCATGCAATGCAATGCAATGCGAAAAGTACGTGTTATTTTTCAGTTCACAACGTTAGATCGTTAATGCAATGCAATGCAATGCAGTGCAAAGCAAAATAAGGCAATGCAATGCAATGCAATGCAATGCAATGCAATGCAATGCAACCACACGTTATGTCTTTAATCAACATGGGAATGAGTTAGTTCTGGTGTGCAATGCAATGCAATGCAAAAAGTGCATTTTGTTATTCAGTGCACAACGTCAGATCGTTAGTCTAGTGCAGTGCAATGCCATGCAATGCAATGCAATGCAATGCGAAAAGTACATGTGTTATTTTTCAGTTCACAACGTTAGATCGTTAGTGCAATGCAATGCAATGCAATGCAATGCAATGTGCAATGCAACAACACACGTTATGTCTTTAATCAACATGGGAATGAGTTAGTTCTGGTGTGCAATGTAATACAATGCAATGCGAAAAGTGCATATTGTTATTCAGTTGCACAACGTCAGATCCTGTGTTTGTGTGTCAGATCAACACACATAGTTATGTCTTTAATGAACATGGGAATGAGTTTGATCCGGTGTGCAATGCAATGTAAGAAGTGCATAACCTATATGTTACTCTTCAGTAAACAACGTTAGATCGTTAGTGCAATGCAATGCAACAACACACGTTATGTCTTTAATCAACATGGGAATGAGTTAGTTCTGGTGTGCAATTTAATGCATTTGTAAAAAGTGCATAACTTATATGTTATTCTTCAGTGCACAACGTTAGATCTTTAGTGCAATGCAATGCAACAACACACTTTATCTCTTCTTTGAACATGGGAATGAGTTAGTTCTGGTGTGCAATTTAATGCAATGTAAAAAGTGCATAACCTGTATGTTATTATTCAGTGCACAACGTTTGTGCAATGCAATGCAATAACACTCATAATGAACCTGGGAATGATTTTGTTCTGGTGTGCAATGCACTGCAGTGCGAGAAGTGCATAATCTGTATGTTATGCTTCAAGTTGCACAACGTTAGATCGTTAGTGTAATGCAATGCAAGAAGTGCATAGCCTATGTTTCTTTAATGATGCTCAACGTTAGATCGTTTGTGCAAAGCACATAATGTTATTACAATGGTACGCTTTTGACCTACTGAACATATTTCTGGCCAAAGAGTCCTTAAAGATGTTATTCCATCCTGACAAAAGTCCATTTTTGACATACTGAATTTTTTTCTTGGCCAAGGAGTACTCGAAACTTGACCTTTCTATATATACTAGTGGACTCTTTCTTGTGTTACACTGTAAAAAAAAATTCAATTAGTCTGACGTATTTCTCATTGAGCCAATGTTAACAGACTATTGCAACAAGAATCGCACTTGGGCCATTTTAAAAATGTAGATGTGACCCGTCACTAGAAAATTTTGACGGAGAGGTTAGACATATTTATCATCAGATGGAGTCTATAATTTTACATAGTTTAAAAACTTTTAAGGGAACCTTTGACCAGAAATAATAATAGAATTATTAAGATAATAATAGTAATAATAATTAGATGCGAAAGTTCGTCGAGACAAACTTTAAGTTGGCTTGAGAAAGTTTGGACCAGAATGTTTTTTGCTATGCAGTTGCTAGGATGTTATGGGTGGTCGTTATGGTGTTGCTAGGCGGTTGCTAGGGTATTCTGGGTGGTTTCTAGGCGGTTGCCTGGGTGTTCTGGGTGGTTGCTATGTTGTTGCTAGGCAGTTGCTAAGGTATTTTGGGTGGTTGCTAGGCGGTTGCTAGGGTGTTGCTAGGAGGTTGCTAGGGTTTTCTGGGTGGTTGCTATTGTGTTGCTAGGCGGAGGCTAAGGTATTTTGGGTGGTTGCTAGGCGGTTGCTAGGGTGTTGCTAAGCGATGGCTAAGGTATTTTGGGTGGTTGCTTGGGTGTTTCTATACGGTTGCTAGGCTGTTCTGGGTGGTTGCTATGGTGTTGCTAGGTGGTTGCTAAGGTATTCTGGGTGGTTGCTAGGCGGTTGCTAGAATATTTTGGGTGGTTGCTAGGGTCTTTTGGGTGGTTGCAAGGCTGTTGCTAGGGTATTTTGGGTGGTTGCTAGGGTGTTCTGGGTGGTTGCTATGGTGTTGTTAGGCGGTTGCTAAGGTACTCTGGGTGGTTGCAAGGCGGTTGCTAGGGTCTTTTGGGTGGTTGTTAGGGTCTTTTGGGTGGTTGCTAGGTGGTTGCTAGGGTGTTCTGGGTGGTTGCTAGGCGGTTGCTATGGTGTTGCTAAGCGATGGCTAAGGTATTTTGGGTGGTTGCTTGGGTGTTTCTATGCAGTTGCTAGGCTGTTCTGGGTGGTTGCTATGGTGTTGCTAGGTGGTTGCTAAGGTATACTGGGTGGTTGCTAGGCAGTTACTATGATGTTATGGGTGGTCGTTATGGTGTTGCTAGGCGGTTGCTAGGGTATTCTGGGTTGTTTCTAGGCGGTTGCCTGGGTGGTTGCTATGTTGTTGCTAGGGTGTTCTGGGTGGATGCTATGGTGTTGCTAGGCGGTTGCTATTGTACTCTGGGTGGTTGCAAGGAGGTTGCTAGGGTCTTTTGGGTGGTTGCTAGGGTCTTTTGGGTGGTTGCAAGGAGGTTGCTAGGGTGTTCTGGGTGGTTGCTAGGCGGTTGCTATGGTGTTGCTAAGCGAGAGCTAAGGTATTTTGGGTGGTTGCTAGGGTGTTTCTATGCGGTTGCTAGGATGTTATGGGTGGTCGTTATGGTGTTGCTAGGGTATTCTGGGTGGTTTCTAGGCGGTTGCCTGGGTGTTCTGGGTGGTTGCTATGTTGTTGCTAGGCAGTTGCTAAGGTGTTTTGAGTGGTTGCTAGGCGGTTGCTAGGGTGTTGCTAGGGTGTTCTGGGTGGTTGCTAGGCGGTTGCTATGGTGTTGCTAAGCGAGAGCTAAGGTATTCTGGGTGGTTGCTAGGCGGTTGCTATGGTGTTCTGGGTGGTTGCTAGAATATTTTCAGTGGTTGCTATGGTCTTTTGGGTGGTTGAGGCGGTTGCTAGGGTATTTTGGGTGGTTGCTAGTGTGTTCTGGGTGGTTGCTAGGATATTATGGGTGGTTGCCAGGGTCTTTTGGTTTGTTGCTAGGTGGTTGCTAGGGTGTTCTGGGTGGTTGCTAGGCGGTTGCCTGGGTGTTGCCATGTTGTTGCTAGGCAGTTGCTAAGGTATTTTGGGTGGTTGCTAGGCGGTTGCTAGGGTGTTGCTAGGGTGTTCTGGGTGGTTGCTATGGTGTTGCTAGGCGGTTGCTAAGGTACTCTGGGTGGTTGCAAGGCGGTTGTTAGGGTCTTTTGGGTGGTTGCTAGGGTCTTTTGGGTGGTTTCTAGGGTGTTCTGGGTGGTTGCTAGGCGGTTGCTATGGTGTTGCTAAGCGATGGCTACGGTATTTTGGGTGGTTGCTAGGGTGTTTCTATGCGGTAGCTAGGCTGTTCTGGGTGGTTGCTATGGTGTTGCTAAGGTATTCTGGGTGGTTGCTAGGCAGTTGCTAGGATGTTATGGGTGGTCGTTATGGTGTTGCTAGGCGGTTGCTAGGGTATTCTGGGTGGTTTCTAGGCGGTTGCCTGGGTGTTCTGGGTGGTTGCTATGTTGTTGCTAGGCAGTTGCTAAGGTATTTTGGGTGGTTGCTAGGCGGTTGCTAGGGTGTTTCTAGGAGGTTACTATGGTGTTCTGGGTGGTTGCTAGAATATTTTCAGTGGATGCTATGGTCTTTTGGGTGGTTGAGGCGGTTGCTAGGGTATTTTGGGTGTTTGCCAGGGTCTTTTGGGTGGTTGCTAGGTGGTTGCTAGGGTGTTCTGGGTGGTTGTTAGGGTGTTCTGACTGGTTGCAATGGTGTTGCTATGGTGTTCTAAGGTATTTTGGGTGGTTGCTAGGGTGTTGCTAGGCGGTTGCTAAGGTCTTTTGGGTGGTTGCTAGGCAGTTGCTAGGGTGTTCTGAGGTATTTTGGGTGGTTGCTAGGGTGTTCTGACTGGTTGCTATGGGAGTTACTAGGGTTTTCTAAGGTATTTTGGGTGGTTGCTAGGGTGTTCTGAGTGTCTGCTGTGGTGTTGCTATGGTGTTCTAAGGTATTTTGGGTTAGGGTTAGCCTAACCATAACCCTTTAGTTTGAAGTTTAAAGTATTTGAAGTTTAAAATAGTTTGAAGTAGATAGATAGATCTATCAACCACTCAAAAGACCATAGCAACCACTGAAAATATCCTAGCAACCACCCAGAACAACATAGCAACCGCCTAGCAACCACCCAGAATACCTTAGCAACCGCCTAGAAACACCCTAGCAACCACCCAAAATATCTTAGCAACCGCCTAGCAACCGCCCAGAATACCTTAGCAACCGCCTAGAAACCACCCAAAAGACCCTAGCAACCACCCACAATACCCTAGCAACCGCCTTGCAACCACTCAGAATACCTTAGCAACCGCCTAGCAACACAAAAGGACAACCACCCAGAATACCCTAGCAACCACCTAGCAACACCCTAGCAATCACCCAAAATACCTTAGCAACCGCTAACAAAACCCTAGCAACCACCCAAAATACCTTAGCCTCCCACTAGCAACACCATAGCAACCACCCAGAACACCCTAGCAACCTCCTAGCAACACCCTAGCAACCGCCTAGCAACCACCCAGAATACCTTAGCAACCACCTAGCAACACCATAGAAACCACCCAAAACAGCCTAGCAACCGCATAGAAACACCCTAGCAACCACCCAAAATACCTTAGCCATCGCTTAGCAACACCATAGCAACCGCCTAGCAACCACCCAGAACACCCTAGAAACCACCCAAAAGACCCTAGCAACCACCCAAAAGATCCTAGCAACCGCCTTGCAACCACCCAGAGTACCTTATCAACCGCCTAGCAACACCATAGCAACCACCCAGAACACCCTACCAACCTCCTAGCAACACCCTAGCAACCGCCTAGCAACCACCCAAAATACCGTAGCAACTGCCTAGCAACAACATAGCAACACCCAGGCAACTGCCTAGCAACCACCCAGAACACCCTAGCAACCACCTAGCAACAAACCAAAAGACCCTGGCAACCACCCATAATATCCTGGCAACCACCCAGAAAACACTAGCAACCACCCAAAATACCCTAGCAACCGCCTCAACCACCCAAAAGACCATAGCAACCACTGAAAATATTCTAGCAACCACCCAGAACCCCATAGCAACCGCCTAGCAACCACCCAGAATACCTTAGCAACCACCTAGCAACACCATGGCAACCACCCAGAACACCATAGCAACCGCATAGAAACACACTAGCAACCACCCAAAATACCTTAGCTCTCGCTTAGCAACACCATAGCAACCACAAAGCAACCACCCAGAACACCCTAGCAACAACCTAGCAACCACCCAAAAGACCCTAGCAACCGCCTTGCAACCACCCAGAGTACCTTAGCAACCGCCTAGCAACACCAAAGCATCCACCCAGAACACCCTAGCAACCTCCTAGCAACACCCTAGCAACCGCCTAGCAACCACCCAAAATACCTTAGCAAATGCCTAGCAACAACATAGCAATCACCCAGAACACCCAGGCAACCGCCTAGAAACAACCCAGAATACCCTAGCAACCGCCTAGCAACACCATAACGACCACCCATAACATACTAGCAACTGCCTAGCAACCACCCAGAATACCATAGCAACCACCCAGAACAGCCTACCAACCGCATAGAAACACCCTAGCAACCACCCAAAATACCTTAGCCATCGCTTAGCAACACCATAGCAACCGCCTAGCAACCACCCAGAACACCCTAGCAACCACTCAAAAGACCCTAGCAACCGCCTTGCAACCACCCAGAGTACCTTAGCAACCACCTAGCAACACCATAGCAACCACCCAAAACACCCTAGCAACCACCCAAAATACCCTAGCAACAGCCTTGCAACCACCCAAAAGACCCTAGCAACCACCCAAAATATTCTAGCAACCGCCTAACAATCACCCAGAATACCTTAGCAACCGCCTAGCAACACCATAGCAATCGCCCAGAATACCCTAGCAACCACCCAAAATTCCCTAGCAACCGCCTTGCAACCACCCAGAGTACCTTTGCAACCACCTAGCAACACCGTAGCAACCACCCAGAACACCCTAGCAACCACCCAAAATACCCTAGCAACCACCCAAAATATTCTAGCAACCGCCTAGCAACCACCCAGAATACCTTAGCAACCGCCTAGCAACACCATAGCAATCGCCCAGAATACCCTAGCAACCACCCAAAATACCCTAGCAACGCCTTGCAACCACCCAGAGTACCTTAGCAACCACCTAGCAACACCGTAGCAACCACCCAGAACACCCTAGCAACCACCCAAAATACCCTAGCAACCACCCAAAATATTCTAGCAACCGCCTAGCAACACCATAGCAACCGCCTAGAAACACCCTAGCAACAACCCAAAATTCCTTAGCAACCGCTTAGCAACACCCTAGCAACCACCTAGCAACCACCCAAAAGACCCTAGCAACCACCCAAAATACCCTAGTAACCGCCTTGCAACCAACCAGAAAACCTTAGCAACCACCTAGCAACACCATAGCAACCACCCAGAACACCCTAGCAACCGCCTAGCAACACCATAGCAACCACCCAGAACACCCTATCAACCATCTAGCAACACCCTAGCAACCACCCAAAACACTCTAGTAACCATCCATAACACCATAGCCAACCACCCAGAAGACCCTAGCAACCACCCAAAATACCCTAGCAACCGCCTAGCAACCACCCAGAACACCCTAGTAATCAACCATAACATCCTTGCAACCACCCAGAACACCCTAACAACCACCCAAAATACCCTAGCAACCGCCTAGCAACCACCCAAAAGACCGTAGCAACCACTGAAAATATCCTAGCAACACCATAGCAACCGCCTAGCAACCACCCAGAATACCTTAGCAAAAAACCATAGGTTTTGTACTTTTTGCATTGCATTGCACACCAGAACTAACTCATTCCCATGTTAATTAAAGACATAGAGAGATTTCTCTTTAATGAACATGGCAATGAGTTATTTCTGGTGTGCAATGCAATGCAATGCGAAAAGTGCATAAGCTATAATATTGCACAACGTTAACAACACACATATCTCTTTAATGCACATGGGAATGATTTAGTTCTGGTGAACAATGCAATGCAATGCAATGCAATGCAATGCAATGCAACCACACGTTATGTCTTTAATCAACATGGGAATGAGTTAGTTCTGGTGTGCAATGCAATGCAATGTGAAAAGTGCATATGTTATTCTTCAGTGCACAACGTTAGATCGTTAATGCAATGCAATGCAATGCAAAGCAGTGCAAAGCAAAACAAGGCAATGCAATGCAACCACACGTTATGTCTTTAATCAACATGGGAATGAGTTAGTTCTGGTGTGCAATGCAATGCAATGCAAAAAGTGCATAACGTATGTTAGTGCAATGCAATGCAATGCAACAACACACGTTATCTCTTTAATGAACATGGGAATGACAGTTCTGGTGTGCAATGCAATGCAAAAAGTGCATCAACTATATGTTATTCTTCAGTGCACAACGGTTAGATCGTTTTTGCAATGCAATGCAACAATAAACATATCTCTTTAATGAACATGGGAAGGATTTAGTTCTGGTGTGCAATGCAATGCAATGTGAAAAGTGCATATGTTATTCTTCAGTGCACAACGATAGATCGTTAATGCAGTGCAATGCAATGCAATGCAGTGCAAAGCAAAGCAATGCAATGCAATGCAATGCAATGCAATGCAATGCAATGCAATGCAATGCAATGCAATGCAATGCAATGCAATGCAAAGCAATGCAATGCAATGCAAACACATGTTATGTCTTTAATCAACATGGGAATGAGTTAGTTCTGGTGTGCAATGCAATGCAATGCAAAAAGTGCATTTTGTTATTCAGTGCACAACGTCAGATCGTTAGTGCAGTGCAATGCCATGCAATGCAATGCAATGCTATGCAATGCGAAAAGTACATGTGTTATTTTTCAGTTCACAACGTTAGATTGTTAGTGCAATGCAATGCAATGCAATGCAGTGCAAAGCAAAGCAAAACAAGGCAATGCAATGCAATGCAATGCAATGCAATGCAATGCAATGCAATGCAATGCAATGCAATGCAATGCAATGCAATGCCATGCAATGCAATGCCATGCAATGCAATGCAAACACATGTTATGTCTTTAATCAACATGGGAATGAGTTAGTTCTGGTGTGCAATGCAATACAATGCAAAAAGTGCAATGCAATACAATGCAAAAAGTGCATTTTGTCATTCAGTGCACAACGTCAGATCGTTAGTGCAGTGCAATGCAATGCAATGCCATGCAATGCAATGCAATGCAATGCAATGCAATGCAATGCAATGCATTGCGAAAAGTACATGTGTTATTTTTCAGTTCACAACGTTAGATCGTTAGTGCAATGCAATGCAATGCAATGCAGTGCAAAGCAAAGCAAAGCAAAACAAGGCAATGCAATGCAATGCAATGCAATGCAATGCAATGCAATGCAATGCAATGCAATGCCATGCAATGCAATGCAAACACATTTTATGTCTTTAATCAACATGGGAATGAGTTAGTTCTGGTGTGCAATGCAATACAATGCAAAAAGTGCATTTTGTCATTCAGTGCACAACGTCAGATCGTTAGTGCAGTGCAATACCATGCAATGCCATGCAATGCAATGCAATGCAATGCAATGCAATGCAATGCAATGCAATGCAATGCAATGCAATGCAATGCAATGCAATGCATTGCGAAAAGTACATGTGTTATTTTTCAGTTCACAACGTTAGATCGTTAGTGCAATGCAATGCAATGCAATGCAGTGCAAAGCAAAGCAAAACAAGGCAATGCAATGCAATGCAATGCAATGCAATGCAATGCAATGCAATGCAATGCAATGCCATGCCATGCCATGCCATGCAATGCAAATGAAATGAAATGCAATGCAATGCAATGCAATGCAAATGCAATGCAATGCAATGCAATGCAATGCAATGCAATGCAATGCAATGCAATGCAATGCAATGCAAATGCATTGCAATGCAATGCAATGCAATGCAATGCAACCACACGTTATGTCTTTAATCAACATGGGAATGAGTTAGTTCTGGTGTGCAATGCAATGCAATGCAAAAAGTGCATTTTGTTATTCAGTGCACAACGTCCGATCGTTAGTGCAGTGCAATGCCGAAAAGTACGTGTTATTTTTCAGTTCACAACGTTAGATCGTTAATGCAATGCAATGCAATGCAGTGCAAAGCAAAATAAGGCAATGCAATGCAATGCAATGCAATGCAATGCAATGCAATGCAATGCAACCACACGTTATGTCTTTAATCAACATGGGAATGAGTTAGTTCTGGTGTGCAATGCAATGCAATGCAAAAAGTGCATTTTGTTATTCAGTGCACAACGTCAGATCGTTAGTCTAGTGCAGTGCAATGCCATGCAATGCAATGCAATGCAATGCGAAAAGTACATGTGTTATTTTTCAGTTCACAACGTTAGATCGTTAGTGCAATGCAATGCAATGCAATGCAATGCAATGCAATGCAATGCAATGCAATGCAATGCAATGCAATGTGCAATGCAACAACACACGTTATGTCTTTAATCAACATGGGAATGAGTTAGTTCTGGTGTGCAATGTAATACAATGCAATGCGAAAAGTGCATATTGTTATTCAGTTGCACAACGTCAGATCCTGTGTTGTGTGTCAGATCAACACACATAGTTATGTCTTTAATGAACATGGGAATGAGTTTGATCCGGTGTGCAATGCAATGTAAGAAGTACATAACGTATATGTTACTCTTCAGTAAACAACGTTAGATCGTTAGTGCAATGCAATGCAACAACACACGTTATGTCTTTAATCAACATGGGAATGAGTAAGTTCTGGTGTGCAATTTAATGCATTTGTAAAAAGTGCATAACTTATATGTTATTCTTCAGTGCACAACGTTAGATCTTTAGTGCAATGCAATGCAACAACACACTTTATCTCTTCTTTGAACATGGGAATGAGTTAGTTCTGGTGTGCAATTTAATGCAATGTAAAAAGTGCATAACCTGTATGTTATTATTCAGTGCACAACGTTTGTGCAATGCAATGCAATAACACTCATAATGAACCTGGGAATGATTTTGTTCTGGTGTGCAATGCACTGCAGTGCGAGAAGTGCATAATCTGTATGTTATGCTTCAAGTTGCACAACGTTAGATCGTTAGTGTAATGCAATGCAAGAAGTGCATAGCCTATGTTTCTTTAATGATGCTCAACGTTAGATCGTTTGTGCAAAGCACATAATGTTATTACAATGGTACGCTTTTGACCTACTGAACATATTTCTGGCCAAAGAGTCCTTAAAGATGTTATTCCATCCTGACAAAAGTCCATTTTTGACATACTGAAATTTTTTCTTGGCCAAGGAGTACTCGAAACTTGACCTTTCTATATATACTAGTGGACTCTTTCTTGTGTTACACTGTAAAAAAAAATTCAATTAGTCTGACGTATTTCTCATTGAGCCAATGTTAACAGACTATTGCAACAAGAATCGCACTTGGGCCATTTTAAAAATGTAGATGTGACCCGTCACTAGAAAATTTTGACGGAGAGGTTAGACATATTTATCATCAGATGGAGTCTATAATTTTACATAGTTTAAAAACTTTTAAGGGAACCTTTGACCAGAAATAATAATAGAATTATTAAGATAATAATAGTAATAATAATTAGATGCGAAAGTTCGTCGAGACAAACTTTAAGTTGGCTTGAGAAAGTTTGGACCAGAATGTTTTTTGCTATGCAGTTGCTAGGATGTTATGGGTGGTCGTTATGGTGTTGCTAGGCGGTTGCTAGGGTATTCTGGGTGGTTTCTAGGCGGTTGCCTGGGTGTTCTGGGTGGTTGCTATGTTGTTGCTAGGCAGTTGCTAAGGTATTTTGGGTGGTTGCTAGGCGGTTGCTAGGGTGTTGCTAGGAGGTTGCTAGGGTTTTCTGGGTGGTTGCTATTGTGTTGCTAGGCAGGGGCTAAGGT